>NW_015152934.1:21903-24828 GCF_000732505.1 Cyprinodon variegatus | reverse complement strand
GGAGTTTTCAGCGATGCCTGCAAATTACTGTGAACAGCCGTTAACCTGAAGTTCCACGACAATCTACAGTGCCGCATATTGACGAAAATCCCACTTTTCATGCAGTGATAATTTCCTCAATTAGCGTCTTAATTACTGTCATGTTATGTTTCTGGCCTGTCAACTAGTATTTGTTTTCATTACCCTCCCCCTTCTGCTCTGTGCTGCCACTGCTCAGCCTAATTGCCACTGATTCCTCTCACCTGTTTGCCAGCCTTCTTAAGCCGGCCTCTGACTAGTTGAAGGTGCCAGATTCCCTGAAAGCCTTGGCTAGTAAGCATCCAGCACTGTTCTGTCTGTCTACCTGATCCTGACATGTTTCTGCCTTCTGATTTTTTTGAGCCTGCCTAGCCCTTGTTGGATCTGTTTTTGTGCTGCCTGGATCCCTGACCTGTTTCTGTGCCCTGACCTTGTCCCTGGATTCTGTTTTGGATTCTTTGAAAATCTGATCACCTGGCTCTGACCCTGGACCTCCTTTGACCATGATTACCTGCCAAGCCTCAGTGAGAATTCTGTGTCATGCAACCAAAGTTTTCTGAAAGCAAGACGCCTCGCCTGGATATTAAGAAAGCTTAGTGGCTTAGCAGTCTGAACCTTAAATCATCAATCTCAGCCACTAACCTGTTCTATCCCCTCCAGAGGCTCTGGCTCCCCTGATCCTGAAAAACCTGCCTCATTCTCTAAAATCTTTTAAAGTTATTTCCTGTTGTGTTCTGGTAGTTTCTGGGTCCTAAGACTGAATCTTAACAAGTTGACCTCTTGTTTTTACATTTATTGACAATTTTTTATAATTTCCCTTTCTTTCACAGCAGTAAGAAACATTGAATAATGATATCTGCTGATTAATGTTTTATTATGAGCTCCAGTTGTTATTGGATCCAGGATTTTTTTCTGCCAGTTTGGGTCCAACACTCACAAACTATTTAATGAAATTATAAACGTCCTTAATGTCAAGATTTTTATCAGTATTTTTCTTGATTTAAAAAAAAAAAAATCAATACATTCCAAATCCCTTTAATATTTTTTTCTTATCTCTAATAATTTACTGTCATAATCCTGTTTAGCTTTTCGTAGAATAGCAGTTAATTTATTCTTATATTTATCCTCTACCTCTAAAGGCCTAAGCCTCATGAAATCTCTATATAATTTTGTTTTTTTGCAGGGATTTTGCAAACCATTTGTGATCCATGGAGCTCCTAAGTATTTTTATGATGGAAAATCCTTACTGGACAGTTTTTATTGTATAACACTTTAAAGATATTCAGAAAATTATTATATGCTTTATTGACATTATCTTCTTGTAAAACAGACTCTCAGTTATGTTTCAGTAAGTCCTCTTTGAAAGATTAATCCCCTTGACGTACTGTTATCAAAGATATTAGTGAATATACTATCAATTAATGTGGCACAGTATGATCCTGCTGGGTCTCGTGATTTTGCGAAAAGGGCTAAAACTGTATATGGTATTAATGTACTCTTTGCTAGGTTTATGGTTGTTTGAGTTACGTAGATCAATATTATAGTCCCCACAGATGAAGAAGACCTTCTGAGAAGTAACTGTTTTTGCTCAAACCATTCTCTATTCCCTACTATTAAAACTAACTATGACATTTTCTGAGTTTTCCATAAATATTTAAATTTTTAAAAACTCAAGTGCATCTTTAGTCTTTCTGGTCATGTTTTCTACTATTTTTAAACTGTACTTTAAGTCTTTGTCAACATACACAGCTACTCCTCCCCCAGCTTTCCCTTCTCTATGAATGTAATTGAACTCATAAACCTCCAGCTAAAATCAGCTCGTTTCTCATGAGTGATCCATGTTTTAGAAATGGCCATGATGCTTAATGGCTGTTTAAACTTGTTCAAACAGCCTTTGATGTTAAAAATTGCATTTAAACTTCTGCTGTTGAAATTTATGATAGAAAACTTATCTACTTGAATTATCCTGTTGAATTGGTCAGTTCTAATTAACAAGATGATACATTACAACCCTTTCACAGGTTAACTATATTAAAAATTATAGTGTTTATTTCATTAAACCTTTCAACAACTGACCCAGCTTTTTCATTTTTATGTTTTTATAAGAAATGTCTCAGGGTTGTATTCCCAGAAAAGCCTACTGGCAATGTTGAGTAATTTTTATTATATTGGTGAGTTTGTAAGTTTACAATAACTCTCCTCAGAGGCAGTAAATCTGCTACTAGATAGAGGAAACACTCTCATTCCTGTCTACAGAGGCTGTTATGGTTGAAAACATCTAAAGTGACTCAGAAACAATCCTGACTTTGTTTCTCAGCTGTGGTTCTCAGCCTTGTTTCAACTACAATAAAATTAAACCTGTTATTGTTCTCCTTCTCCAAAAGTTGTTCCTGATGAGCAACAAATGATGAGGCTCCAATCCCAGCTGGTTTCCTGTCAGCTGCACGGTCACTCATGGATCAAAGTCAAATAAATACTGAGAGGAGTGTTCTTCCTCTCTGTTGGGGAGGCTGGTGGTAGATTCTCCTAGAATAAAATCAAGAAACTCAAAAAGATTCTGTTTGGATCCATCGCTGAACTACTGGGCAAAGAACAGATTTATTTTTCCAATTCCAGCATAATTCAAAACTCAGTCACATACAACTATATATCACAAAACTTTCTAAAGCACATTACCTAGAAATGGTTAAGAAAATATATGAAAAATACTGCTTTGCCTGAAATAACATGAAACTAAAGTAGAAAAGACAAAAAGAAATCCTTCATCAAATGTTATTCTGATTGTTCATATTTCTCTGTAATACTTCAAATGAGAACTTTATCACACCTGAGCCTAAAGTGTCCTTCAGGATCTGATCAGATCCTCAGAGCCACAGAAAGACAAACATTAATGACTATTTTACCTAG
>NW_015152934.1:16649-21010 GCF_000732505.1 Cyprinodon variegatus | reverse complement strand
CCGTCCTCGTTCCCTCCATCCTTGTTCACTGTGTCCTCGTCTCCTGCAGAGAAAGATGAATGAGCTGAGATCTGATCTGATTCTCTGTCATTAACAACCAGGAAGCTGCTGAAAGCTGTGATGCAGAGACACAGACAGACTCACCTTGGAGACGGACGTACAGATGGATGCTGTTGATAGGCGTTATATCAAGACTTCCTTCATACTGAACTCCACATTTATATGTTCCATTATCATTAGTCGTCACGTTCTTCAGAACCAAAGACACGTTTCCATCTTTCATCTGTCTGTCCTGTAGATCCACACGATTCTTATAAGATAGATGCTGAGAGGAAGGATTAAACTGTTCATCTTTATAAACTAGGACATATTTATCCCTCAGATCAGTTCTGCTCCACTCTAAAATTGAGACAGGTTTCTCCTCATCAGCTTTACATGGCAGAGAGACAGTGGTTCCAACTGTAGCATTGATGTTATTCTGATCTGCAGGAGAGAAAATAATAAAGAATAGATCAGTTACAGATCTATGCTTTCACTACAGCATCAGATCAACCACCATATATCAAAGAGAAGACAGCAGGTCTCTGCAATGGACAAAGAAAGGACACTGGTCAGTTAACTTGGACCCAACACTGAGAAATGCTAGATGGATTTGGAAAATAGAGATGAAGTTGGTTGGTTTCAGATTCACTGCCATTTAAATCACAGAGAAGATGGCCTTTCTTCTTTATTTGACTTTGTTATTTCTTTTTTGTTTTTCCCCTTTTTTCCTGGCATTTCCAAAAAATGTGGATCCAGTAATTTCCTGGTAAAACCTGCCTAAGATATGATCCTTTAAGGCTTCTACTGTTATTTAAATGGGGAGCTGTCATGGTTAGTTTGCGTTTCTTTTTTTAAAACTGGCAGTTGTCTGTTTTTCCTGTGTGAGTCTAGTGATGATTAATTTTGCAGCATTGATCAAGTTATTCCTTCACATTCTAGGTGAACTGGTTCATATTCCACTCACTGGACTTTAAAATCCCTGTCCTCCAGAAAACCCTCCATAAACTGCAAGTAGTAGAAAAGTGCAGGTGGCGTCATTTCATCATCTACATCACTTTAACTCCACTGGCTCCCTGTGAGGCCGACAACAACCTTGTCCTTTGGTAAATACTCATGGGCGTAGGTTTGCATAGGGACATGTCCCTACCAAAATTCTGGACCGATCTACTAGTCATTCTAAGTGAACAACATGTTTATAATTTACAATCCAGCCTTGTTGCAGCAGTCACTTCTTTCTCTGTTGCAGCTCCTCTGCCTGGTAGCTGCTTCTGTTCTGCACCAGGCAGGAACTCAGACAGAGCGCTGTTATACCCACTCAGTAACTGTGCTGTTTAACTTCACTCTCATGGTTGTTCTGCCTTTAGTTCTGCCTTCTCTCTTCCTGATTGGCTGTTTTCTATTATGTATTTCTGCGTTATTGAAGTGCAAAATTACAATTTTATTCACGCTGGAATACCGCCGATGCTACAATTAATATTGGGCTATGAAACTGTTGCCATATAAAAAAATATCATCTACACTAAAACAGGAGAAAGCTGCTTGTTGCAATTCTGTAAAGAAGCAGGAGAGAGTTTGGATTTGTGGAACATCTCAATATAATATTTAATTCTTAGGTATAATACATTTTATCAATAAAAAACTTTTTTTTCTCTTTTATATAACTAAATATTCTGAGTCAGCCAGGAGTTCTGAAGATTGCTGGAAAAAAAACCAAGCAAAGACTGTAAGCTATCAACATTTCTGATTGTAAGCCACATCCAACTGAAAAAAGAAAATCTGAGGGTTTCATTTTACAATACTTGGTCATTTTTTGACGACCCTTTGTGGCAGTTCAGGTATAAATAGCAGGTTTTATTACTTTTATAGAGTATAACAACACCAGACGGCACCTAAACATCTGCTTTTTTTGTTTAGAAAGCATAATTATGGTTCTACATAATAATAGACATTTAATTGACTATTTCTAGTTCTAGAAATAAGATAAAGACAATAACAAACAGAGGAACAATATTTACATTGATTTTATTTTATATAGATTTCCACACAGTCCATAGGTAAATTAATACAAACATTAGTGTCTAGTGAAATGCTTGAATCTGGCTCCTTATTTTGGATATTATTACATTACAGATAAGATAGTGTTATATTGTCTTTAACAATTGTTCAAAGTGATTTTATATTTGAATAAACTTAGGCTCATTCTTAGTGTTGATGCCACTAAAAAAAGAACATAGACATAAGGCGCTATTTTAACAGTCAGACAGTGAGCAATATAGGATGATGATAAAAGGTTGTGCTGCATTTAATCCTTTAATATTAAAAACGCACTTCTGTAATAGCAACATTAAATGATTATGGGAAACACAGATATCCAATACTGACAGAAGAAACCATTTTTAATCTAAAATGCAAAATTTGGATATAATTAGTGCTCTAAGTGGGTCGCTCTGTCAGCTAAAGGCATGTTTTACCGTCTCTCTACTCCAGTTAGCGATTCATCAATTACTGAATTAGTTGATGATTATTTCAATAATCGATCAATCACTAGTAATATGATTACTCTTTCAGCCCAAGATAAAAAACAACAAATGGGCTACACAGAGTAACGACAGCCCAGATGCACAACTTTTATAGTTGTGCATGCAACATTTATAGTTTTATATGCTTAGTGTTGGTTCATCTTCTATTTCCCATGAACATGTAAATACAATACATTATTTTACCCTCCCTTGAATGTATTATTTTGCTTTGTTCCATGATACAGAGAGCATTTAAAAAAAAGAGTGGGGTTTACCTCTGCACAAGTGCTGCCAAAAGCAGAAACATAAACAACAGATAGGAATAAAAAGAAGGGGGCCCAAGACAGAACCCTGAGGAACTCCATATATTCAGTGTGGCTGCACTGCATTCAATTTTAACTGAAAAGCCGAGTCTCACCCCCTGCTGGTAAGCTGAGTGGCCACTGACCCCCACTGGGTTAGCATTGATGATGTCACCAGTGCGATGGAAATTAGGGAAGTAAACAATAGAGACCATTATGTAAGCAAGTCAGGGCACAATCAGTGAGCTTTATTGTTTCACTCTTTTATCTGACTGAATCCTTCTCACCAGAGCTGCTCCATGTTTATAGAATGTAAACAGAGTATTTTCAGCTTGTTAGATAAGAAGCAACTGACATGGTGTGTTAAGGTCTTTATGTAGCGTTCAATGGTATCACATAATTTAGTGGGTTAACCAGGCCCTGGTGTTCTCACAGCATGCCGATCAGAGCCAAGGCGATTTTAACGAGGGTCACTTGCCAAGTCCTTTGACACAGGTAGACTCGTGTATGTGAGCCATTCCCAGTGCCACTTAAAGTTCCTAGGTTTAAAGAGGTCATTGGGTACACTGGAAAAATGATCTAGAAATAACTAAAAATATCTTAAATTAAGTGTATTAATCCTTAATTTGAGTAGGTAAATGAGATGATTTGCCAATGGAATGAGTGTTTTTACTCTTAAAAAAAGGTAGATAACATGCACTCGAAATAATACAAACCAATTGTGTTTTCTTATTTTAAGTGTAAATTGTCTTGATCCCACAGCAAAATCCAAGAACAAATGCACTTATTATAAGAAAAAATGACTTATCTAGATTTCTATTTTTTCCAGTGTATTACTGAGGGATGTTCACTCCACTGAACTTAACTTGTTGGCTGATCCAAGGAAGGCGTTAAACCACCACTACTCTCATTCATGCTATCTGTAGCCAGTTTCTTATGTTCTTCAAAAGTCAAAATGACTGAACACAGACGGACCTCAGGCTGGCCTCAGACTTGCGGATGTCTACTTTGCGGATCCGCTCTACTCTCTTTCAGATTGGCTTATGTCCCAATTCTGCCAGGCTTCATTGGTCTATAGCAGCTTCTGTTTGACACCTGAAATATCAAAGATCTCAGAGATCTAATATTCCAATTGACAGAAACTGGTCAGAGCGAGGGAGAACTAACCCATAACATTTCATTAGGCTGAATCATTATATATTATACAACTCTGCAATTATAAAAAGCATTTAAATGGTTGCTGAGAGAAGTATTGGTTTCTAAAGGGCAGATTAGACTTCTGCAACCGCACACATCAAATGTCGCTTAGGTCTGGTCGCAAACCAGTTTTGCTGGTATGCTTCTGCACAGTCGGTAGGGATGGGGATCGTTAATCCCGGTTCTATCAAGGACCCGGTTCCACTTTTTTCAAAACCCAAAAATCAATAACATTTGGGTTTTGAAAAAAGTGGAACCGGGTCCTTGATAGAACCGGGTTTCGATCCCCATCCCTAATGCA
>NW_015152934.1:12938-15747 GCF_000732505.1 Cyprinodon variegatus | reverse complement strand
CCTTTTTGTCCGCTCAGCCATCCTCGAGTCGCGAGTGGGTTAACTGCCAGACTTCACTAGTTTTACTTTTAATATCTGTTTGTTTACAAACATTGGTGGACATGCTGCAGTGATTGGATTGATTAGGTTTAAATGCTGTGAGGCAACGCGAGGGACACACAATTATGTTACAGGACCTCCGGGAGAAAGAAAAAAAACGACCAGACTCGATAGTGGTATCGATAAGCCCAAACGTTATTGATTTTCGGGTTTTGAAAAAAGTGGAACCGGGTCCTTGATAGAACCGGGTTTCGATCCCCATCCCTAATGGTCGGTCTGGAATTTCTAGGGCACCACAGCAGTTTCCAACTAAAGCGAAAGGGGGACCTATTCGAGAACTCGCGAGAACTTCGGCAGATGGTCACAAGAACTTTGGCGGCAGGGGCAGGAGTGTTTATTTTCTAAAACAACAATGGCACGCCTGGAAGATATTACGGTCACAGAGATAGATCTAGAGTTGCTAGATATTGAAGAGGAACAGGTTCTGTTAATGGAGTTGGCAAAAAGACCGATTAACCTATCGTCGTAGTTGTCAATTGTAATTGTTCCTCAGTTTTTAAATAAAGCTGCAAGTCCCTCCACCTACACTGTCTGTTATTTGGTAAGGTGGCTCTCTCTGTCTCCTCCTGAAATGCAAGCTCCCCCTGCCCCGCCCCCCAAAGCTGCAATGGGAGAACTGCTCCTTCTCTGTCAACCAAGCTCTCCGCCTCAGCCGGCTCTCCTGCTCCGCTCTGTCTTTCAGACTGCACCTGGACCTTGGCCATCTCTCTGCTTTCTGCTCTTTTGTAGTATTTTTGTAAAAGACAAGATGTTTTCTTCCTTACACTGGCTAGCGGATGCTGTATTTTAAAATCCCACTGATAAACATATTGATTCTTATTAGGACCTGAATGGGTATCATTCTTCTGCAATTCCGTTTCTGGACCAGTTCCTGACTCATCCTCAGTTTATTTTTAATATTCACTCATAAAATCACTCAAGCCTTTGGTGTCATCCTCAGTTTTTTTCTTATTTTCTGTGCGCCAGACTTCTGAAAACCTGCCATTCTTAGTTTGCAGCGAAACAAACTTTAAAAGTTGCAGCCTGCCGGTCAAACCATTGTATGTTGATCTGCCTGTACTCTTAATGATCAGAGTGTACATTCTGCCCCCCCTCTGTCCTGGACCTGGGACAATTGACTCCTTTGTCTCCCCCTGTCGGCGGACCTGAGTCCACGTGGTTATGAATATATCTGGTATGTAATGAGTCACATGACACTCAGTGGATCTGACGTCACTGGTTGCTGGTTCAGTTATTTATGGAGAACAACTCTGGGCAGGTTTCGCTGGATTGTGTTGGAGGTGTTGAATAAAGTGGTACTGAGGTGTGTTCATGTTCACACAGTAAATATTACAATATATTAATTGGGCGAGTTGTTGGACGATGTAGCGGTTTTTAACAGATGTTTGGGCTGGAAACCCTCGCCTCTACCTGCCAAACACTGTTCGCATTGAGGCAATAAACAGCAGCAGCGCTTATGGTGGCGGCGGATTTACTTCCGCCTTGGCTGAATGACTCTGATAGATTTGCTCTATTTGGAAGCAGTTTGAGATGTTGCTGATAGGGAGGACTGGATGTTCCATCTATGGTGACATATGGGATTCATTTGGATTGAATTAAGAGTCAATTCTTAGTTTTTAAATTGTAAACAAAGCTTAAGACCGTGTTGATGTGCTGGGTGTGGGCATCAAGTCAGTGTATAAATAACGGAACATCGGGAGTTCATGTTTATTTGTGGAGATTTTATGGGTTTGATGTTGAACCTCAGCTCTGAACAGTTTACTACTTTTATTTCAGATTAGCTTTATATTTTTTAACACGGATGTCCCTGCATCCATCCGTCTAACTCATCCACATAGAATAGAAACACGGCTCAGATCGGTTCCTGTTAATTAATAACAAACTCAGCTCAGTTTAACTACCGGGTAAAAACTTACCAGAAATCGTAAAGATGGAGACAAAGAGCAAAGTCCACCAGAGTAACGGTGCGTTCGATGAAGCCATTTTTTTCTCAAGTTTCGATTTCCTTATTGATGCGTTCAAGGGGAACTCGGAGGTCAGAGCATCGTTATCTGCTTCTAAGGCTGACCCAGTTGTTTCTGTCCTCCAGCTCAAATATTAATAGATTAATTTTTTTTTATTATTCTAACTCCTGATCTCAATGTAAGCTTCAGATACAAGATAATTCGCTTAAAATGAGTATAACATTTACTTTTATTGTCCGTATTTCTCTATGATCTGTTCACAGTGCTGCCGTCGCCATGACCACCCGTAAACAAGCCATATGGTCTATGGTAGAGTCGCATAAAGCAGAAGTAATTTCCAGAAGCAAATTGCCCTCTGATGAGTAATTAAAACCTATTATTTTAACTGAGGCGGTAAACGAAAGCAGCAGACGGTCCCCCTATTCTAAAACACACATTTATCAACGTTTATCAACACAAACAGTCGATTTTGTCGCCACAGCAACTATTAATTTGACTAATTTCAGTCACTTTAAATTTATTCTTTAAGTTGTACAGATGGTTTCAAAGTGTCGCTGGTTTTATTTACCATCTGTCCCTAACAGATCATTCCTGGTTTTGAAACAACGGCTTTCTCAGATATTTGGTGACATTACTCATGTGCACAAGTATGGATGACAAGATGTGCTCTTACCTTTACAATTCTGATGAAAAACTTTTTATACTGCATTAATTCTAATTAACATATACATTTAAATCACAGAAAC
>NW_015152934.1:10418-12535 GCF_000732505.1 Cyprinodon variegatus | reverse complement strand
TTTTTTTCATTTCCAGCAAAGCAAACCTGATGATATTCCACAACAAAAATGACTTCTGGTTTCATATTTCAGGATCTAAAGTCTAAAACATAAATATTTAGATGACTCAGTAACTCTTATTTCTGACATTAAAAATGTTTTAAATTAGTGACAAACTTCTTGGTTAATCAGCTTAAAAATACTATTTCAGAAAATTATTAAACTCACCTGTAAAGTTTCTTGGTTATCTACTGATCAAAATTTTCCCTACAAAAGGCCTCCTCTCTTCCGTGTTCGTGTACTGTCGCTCTGATTCTTTACTTCCGTCTGTTGGCGCCTTGTAAACCAGTTTTGACCCAACCCACAGTTAAACTCCAACACACTCCTTAGTTTTCCCTGGTGGAGACACTATATGAGGGTGGGGCTGATGCACCTATAGAAGGAACCAGAACATTTTTGTTTTTTGCTAAAAATTAGCACAAATACAAATTTCAAAGCCATACGTTTATCTAAAGCTTTCTTGTTGAGAATGCAACATTGACAAAATAGACTCATATTTATATTAACAGTTCAAAGATACCTTTTAGTGATGCATTTATAAAATGTTTAATAGAAAATAAATTGCATGTATAACGTGAGCAAGCAATAGTAATTAGTTTCCATGAAATAGTGCAAACTTCATCTCATGATGTACTTATTGGTGGCCATAATATATTGTGCAAACAAAACTCTAAACAATAATCCTCCTACAGTGCAGCTTCTGCAACAGTTAGAGGAACATACCAGTGTTATGATCAAGTGTCGCTGTTGTAAACTACTTCCCCCTCTGGCATAGGTTTTAAAAGAGGTCACTTAATCTTCAACTTCCTATTTTGTTGGTGGCCCTGTGCCTCGTAAGGCTAGGCTGAGCGCTTCTTAAGTTTTTTTCTTTACGCCGGACTTCTGAAAACCTGCCATTCTTAGTTTGCAGCGAAACAAACTTTAAAAGTTGCAGCCTGCTGGTCAAACCATTGTATGTTGATCTGCCTGTATTTTTAATCATCAGAGTTTACATTCTGGCCCCCCTCTGTTCTGGACCTGGGACAATTGACTCCTTTGTCTCCCCCTGTCAGTGGACCTGAGTCCATGTGGTTATGAATCCATCTGCAGACATGTTGGTACTGGTATGTGATGAGTCACATGACTCTCAGTGGATCTGACGTCACTGGTTGCTGGTTCAGTTATTTATGGAGAACAACTCTGGGCAGGTTTCCTTGGATTGTAGCATTTTTACATGTGTTAAATAAAGTTGTACTGAGTTGTATTTATGTTCACACAAAAATTCGGGCAGGTTGTTGGACATGTAGCGGTTTTTAACAATGTTTAGGCTGGAAACCCTCGCCTCTACCTGCCCATCACTGTTCGCATTGAGGCAATAAAGAGGCAGCAGCTTTTAGGTGGCGGCGAATGTAATGACTCTGATCGATTTGCTCTATTTGGAAGCAGTCTGAGATGTTGATGATAGGGAGGACTGGATGTTCCATCTATGGTGACATATGGGATTCATTTTGATTGAACTTAGAGTCAATTCTTATTTTTTAACTTGTAAACAAAGCCTAAGACCGCGTTGCAGCGCTGGGTGTGGGCATTAAGTCAGTGTATGAATAACAGAAAATCTGGTGTTCATGTTTATGTGTGAAAATTTTATGGGTTTGATGTTGAACCTTAGCTCTGAACAATTTACTACTTTTATTTAAGATTAGTTTTATATTTTCTAATACGGATGTCCCTGCATCCATCCGTCTAACTCATCCACATAGAATAGAAACACGGCTCAGATCGGTTTCTGTTAATTAATAAACAAACTTATCTCAGTTTAACTACTGAGTAAAAACTCTTATGTGGACTTTGCTCTTTGTCTCCATCTTTACGATTTCTGGTTTTTACTCAGTAGTTCATGAAATGATTTACAACAAAAAGCAAGTAATTCCTCATCTAATTAAAAAAAAAAAAAGAGTAACAAAAGCTCCATGAATAAGTTTTGCTTTTGAAAAAATCTCACTCTATGACTACAGTCCAGGATTATTTTAAATCTATATCCTCTTTAGAGGGGCTTTTTTTCATTTCCAGCAAAGCAAACCTGATGATATTCCACAACA
>NW_015152934.1:6519-9756 GCF_000732505.1 Cyprinodon variegatus | reverse complement strand
ACATACCAGTGCTATGATCAAGTTTTGCTGATGTAAACTACTTCCCTCTGAAGACAAACCCCTTGGTTAGAAGAGCTAATCCAGCTCTGCTAACCAAATTCTGACTTCTGAACAATGGGGCCCCAATCGCTGTTAGCAAAAGGAGCCGATAGAAGCCGCCAGACCTGCGACTGCATGAGACAAACAGCTGTTGCTTGGAGGCGGCACCTGCAAGCTAACTTCTGTAGCTAAAAGGGAGACTTGGCTAGCGTGAGTTATAAAATTAACACCCTTGCAAAGTCACCTCTTATTATTGCATCTGATTGATCCAAATCTTTTTGAGCTGCTGTTGGACGGATGGACTGGACTGAAGACGGGTCTGCAGAAAACTGGACTGAGGCGAAGGCCTTCACTCCACCGAACCAAAACAGCAACATTATCCTTCCTCCTACTTTCCATCTGATGATTAATAAGTGCTCTGCTTGGGTGAACGAACGTAATACTTTTAGGTATAGATAATGATCCAGTGATCATTCCTTGCTGAACAGACTTTTCCTTTAAACTTTGAACATCCTTCAGACCTTGAAAAGAGTCTTAAACCCCTCTCCCCCCTTTATTTGATTATTTTTGCTTATTTTTTAGTAGTGTTTAGTACCTGCATAGTCAGTAGATAATACAGTTTGATTGTAGCTAATAAAGGTAATAGTGTATTTTAAGCTGTGGTCTTTTGTGTTTATTTTACACAGTGAATGATTTATCACTCAGGCTGAATTCACTCTTCTTTCAGTTGCATCCGAATGAACAGAGATACATTTATTTGGTTGGTGATTAATAACTCTGCTGATAGCCATAGCCTAAATTACTAAATTGGTGAAAGACAACTAGATTTTTAACAGCCAGATTCAGGAGTCCAACCTTTTTAGTGAAGAAGCAAAAAACCCTGTTCAGTAAGCAAATTACAATTATAATCATTCACCTGAAGATAATTAATTAGTTGAATGACCTATTAATGAACTATAACTTCCAGTTGTAGTTATTTATTATATTTATAATCTTCTGGTAAACTCTCACAACACCAGCCTGATAGATACGATAGTCTGGAGTTTTATTTTAGGCGTTGGATAAACTATGAAGAGATTCTGTTTTGTCTTTATTTAGCCATTTAAATAAAATGTTAACAGCCAGGTATAAATGATGACCTGATGCACTGCTGTGTGCAGGACTGTTCTGTAAAATAACACCTGCTTCTGTTCCACTGATGTTTTTCTCTAACATTTTAAAATTTCAGCTTAAGAAAATGATGCAAATATGTAATCAGTACAGAGGGATCCAATAAAGCAACAAATAAGTGCATTTATTGCTTTTCTCATGGCATTATGCATAAGGCTCCATAATATTGTGGCGTACGAAAAACAAAGAATGACAACAAGACTCCATGAGTTAGTTCCACTGAATGACTAAAGTCCAGGATTATGTCAAAACTATATCCTCTTTAGTGTTTTTTTTTTTCATTTGTCTTTTTGCAGCAAACCAATATGACAATATTACAAAAAAAATTGATTTCTGTGTTCATGTTTTAGGATTTAGACCCTCAATGACTTTTCTCTCTGACATGAAGCATTTTGTAAAATATTATACAGTTTTCTATCATAATCAGGTTAAAATCCCATTTCAGACACACATTAAATTAAACTTACCTGTAAAGTTTAATGGTGATCCGCTGGTAAACGTATTCTCTACAAAAGGACTAAGAGTTGTGTTCCATGTTTTTCTGCTGCTCTGACTCTTGTTCAGTCTATCCACACCTTTTAACCTAGTTTGGACTCCACCCCCACCGTGGCAGATTTCCAAAACACTCCCTAGTTTTTCCCTGCTTCACCTGCTCCATTCTTTGTTTGCAGATCAGATCTCTGGTAAAGACAATAAAATTACAGCATCTACTAAACCAGAGCCTGCAACATAATTGCCATTAACTCAACAAACATAACTGAGACTTTTTCTAATATTTCCCGAGCTCAGTGTCCTTCAGTTTGTTGAGGTGAAAGCTCTGTTAATACAAGTAAAAAGATTTTCACGCTTTGGGGCAGAATATACGTTTCTTTTTTTGCAATCTATCCTCTCTGATGTTGCCTGATGTACGCCGCTCTGAAGACACACCCTTTTGGCGGAGGTTTTAAAAACCCTAGCTTTGCATATTGGAATCCTATTTTCCCGGGGGCTCTGCGACGCTAGACAGAGGCGTTCCCAGCTGAAGGCTATGCTACGTAGCAACCAAACGCCTTACAGTAGGAGAAATCTGCGCTCGCTGGACCGAGTCAGACTGCCTTTTGTCCTGCGATTCAGAAGGAGCTGAACGCAGTGTTTTTATTCTTCTTGCGAGTGAAACCGAGTTTAATGCAGTGTATCCCAAATCCTGCTGCAGCAGAGACAGAGTCTCACGGCCAAACAACAGGGGCCCAGATCGTTGTTTGCCAAAGAAGCCTCCAGACCGTGACCGCCTGTGAGACGGGAAGCGCTGCTACAAGTTGTGGCTACGTGCTAACCACTGTAGCTAAAACGGGAGATATCTCATGCCAATAAATAACTAGCTGTACCCTTGATTTGAATGACCTATTAATTAACTAATTCCAAGTTCTAGTTATTTGATACATTAATAATCTTCTGGTAAGCTGAATGGCAAAACACTTCATACATTTCTTCATCTTAAACAGTTCAAAAAGTAGACACAGACATGCTTTTCAGATCGTTTTAACAGATGGCTGCTTTGAGTTGGATTTGTCAAAATCTTGGCACTGATGCCTGGCTTAAAGTCACAGGGAAGTCATATTTAAATGTAAAATCATTCTTTCTTAAAACTGTATAAAAATTTACTCTTTATCAGACCATATTGTCCCAAAAGTTAGAACATTTCTGTTTAAAAAAATAATAATGTCTTAATGTCTGTGTATTGTTTCCCGTTATTTTATGTAGGCCACTTAATAATATGTCAACCTGAACACCTGAATTTGCCCAATCAGATATCAACGGTCATCTGTCAATCAAATGTTTTCAGTGGTAGCACCTTGATTCATATGCTGCAGCTAATATACGCAACCTTTAAAATAAGAATCCTTTCCTTTCCCATTGAGTTCCGTCCCAGTGTTCACAGCGATGGACGTCTGTGTCTTCAGCAGGCGTAGAGCTAACAGAACTGGCAGCGTTGCGAGGCAAGGGCTCAAACATGTACGGCTGGAAGCCTTCTACACCAAACCAAGCTTC
>NW_015152934.1:3338-5566 GCF_000732505.1 Cyprinodon variegatus | reverse complement strand
CAAAGTTAAATAAAGTGTTGACTGAGTGAAATCCATGGATTTATTTAACTGAAGTTAATAGTTTAATACTTTTTTCACCAAACAAAGGCTGAGTAAATGTTTCTAAAAGGTGTTTGAATAGAATCTGATGAGGAACCTGCTTTGTGTTTACCTCCTCCATCTGAACATCCATGACCTCTACACCAACCCGCTGCCTTTACACAGGAAGAAGGAAAATATCTCAGGGAACATTCCTTCTCTCAAAGACATGTCTGAGTTTGTCTTTGTAACCAGAAGGAGACGCTGAACATTTTCACACAAAGACATGAAGACTTGAACAAGTTGTAACTGATTTAGCTCTTCTGACTGAAGAACATCTGTTTGCTTTCCTCTCCGCTCAGGTTTATTTGATTAAAATCAAATAAATTCAAAACATGTGAAAGAGTTTATCTAATTGAAATGATAGAAAAGAAAAATTTATGTTTAGAAGATATTTGATGAACTGGACTTTTGTGGGTTAGAAGTTATTTAAAATTCCTCTACAGCATTTGCAATTTCTTTCTCTATGACTGTTTTAATACAGATGAACCATCTTTTAATGAACATTTTCAGTAAAATGGTTGACAGTTTGTATTTTCAATTCAACATTATTATTAAAGGTAGGATTTAGTAAGATTTTACAAACAATACATTGACAAAGGATCTAGTCTATTATACAATGTATTTTGTTATTATTGATTTGTAGAAATTTTAACTCTTTATTTATTTATCTAATCTGTGTGATCAGTTTTTTTCTCCCCTGCTTCATCAAATAAAAACATTGATGAGTCTTGATTTTAACAGCAATGACAACATTTAGATTTTATCTATTAATCTGGATATTATATAGTTAAAATAATGTAGCCAGTTCTCCAACAGTCTTCAGTGGTACTGAGGCGTCACCTACTGGAGGTTCTGCATTTAACAGTTTGAGTCTCACTTCTACCTGGAAGGACTTCAACTTGAAACTGTTTTATGATCTGAAATCTAACCTCCACATTCCTCCAAATTAAACACATTAATTCAGAAAATGTTTTCTCTGATGTTATCGTGGGAACCTGACAGCAGAGGAGAAACTGACCAAAACACTGAGATCAGGTTTCTAAACTGAGGCAGATGTGGGACCCCCATCTCCATCTCTGCTGAAACGCCTCATTAAGATAAAGACAAACATTTCTCACACCTGAATGTGGAGAAAACTGGATTCTTTTTAGGTTGATCAGTATAACGTTAGATTAGGTTTTGCCTCATTGTTTAAGCAGAAACTGTAAAACATGTTTGGACAGCTGTTTTTAAAGGTTTTTCCTCTCAACCATTTTCTGAGCTTCTGCCACCTGTAAAATCTCCTCCATCTCATTGTTTCCAGCCTGGATTATTGCTATGGGCTTTAGTCAGTGAGTCCCAGAGCTCCCTGTTCTGCTTCAGGTAATCCAAGACACTGCAATCTGTTTTTAACCACCATATTTATTAGATGTAACCAAATCTCACTGCTTTTATTGCCTCAGTTCATTTTACCATTCAGTTGGAAATAACAGGCTGGAGACGAGTTTTTAGCACAGAGAGAATTCAGACTAAAAGGTCAGATGCTGGTCAGATGAACCTTCAGAAACAGGAAAACAGGTTTTATTAAAGTGTTAATGAAGTCAGAGCCTTTCAGCAGTTTCAGCATCAGGTAGCAAAGACCAAACAGGAACACATCAGTTATTTTCTATCAGCTCTCTGAATCCCACAGACCCACAGGAGGTTTGATAGCAGAGCTCTCATCAGTCTGTTAGTGGAGATGACAAAATGCTTTCAATAGAAATAATTCACTGAAGACACTAAACTATCTGAAAGAAACCTTTTATTCTACAAACAAAATATGGATATTTCAAACTTAATAATGAGTTGATGAAGTGAACAGGTTGTTGGATGAATATGCTGGTGAAGATTCTCAGTCATCCAGGTCAGAGTCGCTCCAAAAAGTAAAAAACAAAAAACAAAACTTTGTTTCCAAGTTTGAAGAAGTTTTGATTCCCATCCAGGAAGCTTTTTCAATTCAAATGATGCAAACCCCAACCTCATACAGGCGACCAGAACATCTGTCCTGTTCAGCCAGGCAAACAATTCCCCCTAATGACCCCCCTTTCAGAGGCATAGACCAGTATTGGTTACTGCATGCTAACAATGATCCCAAATGGCTCCAATCCTAAGGGTTCAATTTGCATGTT
>NW_015152934.1:0-1429 GCF_000732505.1 Cyprinodon variegatus | reverse complement strand
GTTTGTGGGTGCGTCAAGCTTAGTGACGCATCCACTGAGAAGCCCACTCTGGTACTCAGTACTAGTCAGAAACATGGCATTAGAGACATTAGGGACCATAGTCAAATGTTTGCCGGGGGCCAGAACAGGGGACATCAAATCCTACCTGAAACTGCTGGCTAAGAAAAGGTTAAACACAGTATGATTGCTAATTATGCTGGCCTATGGCGTAAATATCTTTAAGCAGAGACAGCAGTTGCTTAGGGCCCACAACCTCTTAGGGGCCCCATCACTGACCAACATATTCTCATTATCAGTTCGTATGAAATCGTACGAAAAGTTATGCACAGTATTTTGTACGTTTTTGACGTTTTTCCTCGAAAAAACACATCAGTGCGCATGCGCAGGCAGACAGACGAAAAAAACAGATCCGCGGATGGACGTAAAACTGGGAAAAACAGTGCAATAATTACTTCTTCATGTCTCTAGCTACCTTGCTTGCTGTTTTGTATCTTAGGGTTAGGGTTAACTGTATCTTAAATTCTATGTTATTGAATAAGTAAGATGGGCATGCGCAAAGATATCTTGTCTCGGGGCAAGACGTAAAAATACAAAGAAATACGACGAAAAAAACGTCAAAAATGTATGAAATTATGGTGCATAACTTTTCGTACGATTTCATACGAAACTCATAATGAGAATACACAGCACTGAAACCTGGTAGACCCCACATGCAAATGTAGACTAGAATATATCTTTGCAGATGTAATGGTGTGAAAAATTGCTCTTAAACCCACCTGTTACTGAAGTGGATGACCCCACCAGACCGTAGTTATACCGCAACACAAGGCGTTTGAACACGACACCATCAGCAAAGCAGACAGTGGTACTTTTAATTACTATGTTAATAACTGTGTATAGTTCATTAGACAGTTGGTAAAAAATACACTCATATAATATGTTTCAAACTGCAATAAAGATCTTAAAAGAACAATGGTTGGTTGGTTGTCTACAGTGGGGTGCTACGGGGTGCGGTTTGATGAGCATCTCCCTGAAATGAGTTTTTGAAACTTGGGATGTCTGTAACATGTGGCGGTGCGCTGTCACCAATGGTTCCATTCAAGGTGTGTTGTCACTATTTTTCCATGTGTGATCATGTACTAGTGAGAATTGAATAATTCTATCTTCTTAGCCGATTTATGAACTTGTCACCGTATCCTGAACCTTTATCACGTGTTGTACTTCATATGGGGCCCACCCAGATAATGTTGCTTACTGGACTATTTTGTACTGTTACGCCATTAACACTGGTGGTAATGACACCCAGTTTTACTGATCGGAGGTCACTAAAATGAGTGTTGCTTCGGTGTGTAAGTTTTCCAAAAAAATGTCGGACTCCGTAATTTTCTCTGGCCCCCTCCCTGATCTGACCAGTGATGACATGTTTAGC
>NW_015152933.1:23794-24885 GCF_000732505.1 Cyprinodon variegatus | reverse complement strand
AAGACAAAAGAATCATGTTAAATTTAAACTAACCAGTGACCAGAGTCAACCTTGATACGAGCCTTACGGAGGCCGCCATGACAGTTTTCTGTATTATTGTACTTTCTCAGTTTGACCGCCAGAGGGCGACATGCATCCGCTGCCTCAGTTTTCTTCTTCGTGTCAGTCAGGCTGATGATTGATTTCTACTTTTATTTTATTAACTTTTTAACGCGACGTTAAGCTTTTAGTGCCGATCAAACCGACAGGGGTTTACTTATTTTATTTAATATTTTTATAAAAATAAATAAATAAATAAAAAATAAATGAAGAACATTATAGCTAAGTGCAACATTTACCTTAAAATTTATTTCAAACAAATTAACTTCTTTTAGTCTGAATTTATTTCCCGCAGAAACACCTGGAACTTTAAATAAATCACTCTGTGCCAACAGGAGGGGATGGAAATGACTGTGCTAAATATCAGGCTGGCAGTGAAAATAAATCTACCCTTGAAATTTTCTAATACAAACTATCCATAAATGTTTATTGCCAAACATAACAATTCATATTTGAACACGAGAACAAAAAGCCACAAAAGACTGTCACATTAAATTATAGCCAAAACCTAACTTTTTTTAAAATGTTAAAGTAGTTTTAGAGGCAATGACATAACGATTTGTCATCTTACATTTGACCACCAGAGGGCGCCAATCACCTTTAGAATTTCACATGAAAGGTTACTAATAAATTATATTGAATGGATGGAAAGCATTAGTATTTATTGTTTAAAATATAAATTAATATCTATATAACCTGGTTTG
Source organism: Cyprinodon variegatus (assembly GCF_000732505.1). Lineage (NCBI taxonomy): Eukaryota > Metazoa > Chordata > Actinopteri > Cyprinodontiformes > Cyprinodontidae > Cyprinodon > Cyprinodon variegatus. The sequence goes on along the minus strand of NW_015152933.1, from coordinate 24,082 downwards.
TTATTTAGCAGAATTTACTTAAAGTTAAAGTACGTTATTTTTACCGATTTCAATAATTTACATAAAATGTTACCTTTCTGAAAGAAATATCCAAACTGTCTGATGTGGTGGTCAGTGATACAGGAGCTCCACAGGGAACTGTGCTCTCTCCCTTCCTCTTCACCGTATACACCACTGACTTTCAGTACAACTCTGAGTCATGTCACCTGCAGAAGTTTTCTGATGACTCAGCTGTTGTAGGGTGTATAAGAGAGGGAGAGGAGGGGGAGTACAGGACACTGGTGGACA
>NW_015152933.1:19357-21260 GCF_000732505.1 Cyprinodon variegatus | reverse complement strand
TTTCTTATATATGGCCCATCTTTCTGGACTGGCACTTGCAAATTTGTAAAGACAGTCTATAAAGCCAAAAAAGTTGACACTACTTCACTTGATCCTGCAGCATTTACCCCAGTGACATTCAAAGTGTGAGAAGCACAAGGTGAAAACGTGGCCAGATTGTTTGTGTTAAGTATTTGGGCTTGTGCACCTTTAACTTTCCCAAACATATTTGCACCATTTTCATAGCCTTGTTCCCTGCATTCACTGATATCTATGCCTAGTTCCTTAAGGATATTCTCTATCATACCAGCTATTTCACTCCCATTTTTTTTTCTTGTGAAATTGTTTAAATTCAACAAAGTTTTGGGGTTTTTGCCATTCATTTTCATTCTCATTGTAGAGACATATCTAATTAGCAGAACATTTTGCTCTGCATGAGAAATTAGATTAAATTAGATTAAATTAGATTAGATGAGATGAGATTAGATGAGCTTTATTGATCTCACAGCGGAGAAATTCACTGGTCACATATTAGCATAGTAATAAAATAAGGTGCAAACAAGGATGAAAAGGTGCATTAAGAAAAAACAAGCAAGCACTGTACTATATCAAGATAAGAATAAGAATTAAGGTGCAAGTGTACATGTATCACACACAATGAAAAAAAAAAAAATAAATAAAAATAAGAAAATTTCTGGTGGTGAATCACAAATAATACTGTAATAAATGGCATCCTCCCTTTCTTTCAGAATAGATTTCAAGACCCTTTTTGCACAAAGCTGAATGAACTCATTTTGAGAGTCCAAAGGCAAATAATAAGCAAGTCTGCTCCCTTTGGTTGTGTTCCCGACTTTGTTGACGTGGTCCTTTAAAGGTGAGTTATAACGGGACAGTGGTTCCAATGTCCCCAAGTAATTACCATTGTTGACCTCCCCTAGCGTTTTTGTTTTGCCCCGAAAAGGTAAATTCCTTGATGCCAAGTAAAGTGTCACATCAAAGAGGCGTGTAATAAGAGCTAAATTTTTCTCTTTTTCTGACAGCATCTGGCTCTATGCTCGGGTCCAGACAAAATTACACATTTAATCTCACATTTAGTCTGGTTTATCAGGCTACCTTAATCCCACACTGCCCCCCAGGTGCCACACAATGGCAGACCACTGCTCCCCAAGGGAATGGGTTAAATGCAGAGAGTTAATTCCGTTGCTCTGTACTTGTGAAAATGTAATGACAATAAAACGCTAGAAAAAAAAAAAAAAAAAAACACTGCTGGGAAGTTGACTTGGACAGGCTGGGCTCTGTGCTGGAGGTAATGGAGGAAGCTTAAAAGTCATTTTAGGTCTAAATTGAAATGCGTTCTTGAGAACATTCCTTGTTTATATATTTTTTTTTACATTATTTTCTTTGTATTCTATTTAAAATGAAAAAAGCAATCCCCGATTGGTTGCCTTGTTGTGATTTCATTGAAGAGTTAATCTCGTTTCAACCTAACGATCACCGCTCCGCTCTCTCCATGCATTGCTGCTGTTTGACAATAAATCCGCTCTACCTAGTGACATGAAGTGAGAGCAGAGCAGTGAATGCTCTCATTGCCTGGAGTTCACCGCTGCTCGCTTAACTACGGTGGCCGACAGGTGCAAATGCGCAGCAAAAGAGAAAACATGCAAACAAAAAAAAAGACACGCTCACAAATTAAATGCGGCAAACAAAAAGCAAATAAAATGCAGCAAACAAAAAAGAAGACACCCCCGAATGAAATGAAGCAAACAAAAAGAGAGACGCAAACAAAAAAGAAGACACCCCCGAATGAAATGCAGCAAACAAAAAAGAAAACACCCCCGAATGAAATGCAGCAAACAAAAAAGAAAACACCCCCGAATGAAATGCAGCAAACAAAAAAGAAAACACCCCCGAATGAAATGCAGCA
>NW_015152933.1:15981-17366 GCF_000732505.1 Cyprinodon variegatus | reverse complement strand
TGCTGCATTTCATTCGGGGGTGTTTTCTTTTTTGTTTGCTGCATTTCATTCGGGGGTGTTTTCTTTTTTGTTTGCTGCATTTCATTCGGGGGTGTTTTCTTTTTTGTTTGCTGCATTTCATTCGGGGGTGTCTTCTTTTTTGTTTGCGTCTCTCTTTTTGTTTGCTTCATTTCATTCGGGGGTGTCTTCTTTTTTGTTTGCTGCATTTTATTTGCTTTTTGTTTGCCGCATTTAATTTGTGAGCGTGTCTTTTTTTTGTTTGCATGTTCTCTCTTTTGCTGCGCATTTGCACCTGTCGGCCACCGTACTTAACCGCCCTGGTTTCTATAGAAATTATATGAATCCACAGCGTTTGCCACTGCGCCCAGTCTGAATGCTCCATAAGTCCCTTTTATTTGTAGTGGATTTTTTTGAATAGATAAAGCTGCATTTTTGCTGTCAGTTTATCTTTAACATGCAAACCAAACTGTCATAAAAGAACATTCAACATTATGGTGTCACTGCTGCCACCCCCTGGTTTAGAAGAGAACTGTTTGTGCAATAGGTCATGAATTACATGTTTATTAAAAAAAAGTGCTAAAAAAATCTGAAACAAAACCACATTTCAGAAATGATTCCTGATATTTCCTGACAAATACAGGCTAGAGAAATTGACAAATGTTTGGCTTTGAAGTGCTTTATTCAAATATATTTGACAGCATATATATATAAAAATTAGAAAACAGTAGAGGAAGAGAAGCAACACAACTAAAACACCGATATTAAGCTTTGGCAAGAAAGGGAACTTTATGCAAAACTGGAAAAATGGCTACAACACAGATGAAGCCACTGAACACATCAGAGGAACAGTTAAAATCAACATTACTCTTTCTGCTGAGTAAAAGTCTAACAAATGTCCAACAGGACACAATGCTCTACTAAAACATTTCAAAAGTTTAGATGTTTGCATGTTGGGTTGTCATTCCACAGCATTGAAACTTCATCCTCCTCCATAACATCTAGTGTAGTAAGCATCAGTCTTTAGCCCAATACCAGCATACAGGAGCTGGGAGAACGTGGCGTGTTCTCTGTGGAGCAGGGTCATATATTTCAGAGACATTGTAGAAAACCAGAGTTCCCACCTTGTAATCCAGGTACATGCTGATGCAGGATGTCTGCGTACCAAAGACCTTCTTTACTTTATGGAGTCTGAAAGTATAGGAACTTCAAGCTCCATAATTTGTCATTATATCCAAACTCTGAATCCTTTGAAGGCCTGCAGATGTCTTTGTACGCCACAGCTGCCGGGCAGAAGGAACCATTCCAGCTGACCTTCCAGTAGCATCACTCAAACAGAGCCTCTCTGCACAGCACCTGCTTCATACTACTAAACCGGTCTGCATGTT
>NW_015152933.1:6681-15073 GCF_000732505.1 Cyprinodon variegatus | reverse complement strand
ACAAACGTCACCCTCAGCACAGCAAGAGGTCCCAATCGCCACCTGGTGGTTGTCCGGGTACATTGCAGTTCTTTTTGAAATAAAAAAACTGGCCTCAGGAAATACAACGTGATTCACGTGGGAATCACACAGGAATCACGCAGGAAACCGTCCATTTCCAACCAGTCCCCACTGTACATGCTGATGCAGGATGTCTGCGCACCAAAGCCCTCTTTTCTTTATGGTGTCTGAAAGTATAGGCACTTCAAGCTCCATAATTTGTCGTTATATCCAAACTCTGAATCCTTTGAAGGCCTGCAGATGTCTTTGTACGCCACAGCTGCCGGGCAGAAGGAACCATTCCAGCTGACCTTCCAGTAGCATCACTCAAACAGAGCCTCTCTGCACAGCACCTGCTTCATACTACTAAACCGGTCTGCATGTTCGGAGTAGGATAAATAGGTCACCCACTGTAGGTCTTCTGAGATGGACTACATCTTTTGCCACATATATGATTTTTTAAAAAGATGTTTACAAGGAAACTGGAGCTTTATTTTTAAGTTTCATAAAATCTTTTGATATTATTACTTTCTTTCGATTATCCACTACAGTATTGGGAAGTACCCCCACCAGCCATCATGCCGCTGACAGTTTCTCTGAAGTTTATCAAGCTGCTATACATTAGGCTGGCTGTGCTGCAGGTGGAGACAGGAAAATACAGAACCTGAATCTTCCCTTAAACGGTCAGGCAGCAGCTCCATCAATTTATCATGAAGGGTACAGCAGCTTGAAGAAGCCGCCTCAAGCCGCAGAAACAGCTTTAGATCGAACAGAACTTTAGGTTGCCCCAAACATGCAAAAGCCTGAGAAGGCAGTCATAGCTTGTAAGGACTCTGATTTTTAGTTTCTGTTTCTCACAGTTTCTGTCAAGGTTTTGTTCCCTATCTTTGCTAGATGAACTTATAATTAAGAACCAATGGGTACTGTTAAGAGGTTGAAAAGTTTTGAATTTGGCTGATGTGACGTGCCTACAATAATGCTGCGGTGGACGTGAATATATAGACATTCCTTCTGCACAGCTTTACCTGCTTAAGAAATATTCTGACCAGATAATTTTGTGGTCCAATTTAATTTCTTCATAACAGTAACAGTAAAGTTATTTTCCTTTTTAGCCCAAGAATATGCTTCCAGCTCATGTATGATTAGTATGAAATGGTGTTTGATGCACTAACTCCAGCCTAGTTACACTCCTTGTGAACCTCCAAGTTGCTGGATCAAATATTTTAATGCAGTTATTCAGGTTGTTTGTGAATATGTTATCATTAAACTTTTTCCTTCCACTTGACTTTCTACAAAAATGCTTGTATACAGCTCTCTGAAGAAATAGCTTTAGGAAAAAATGTCTTTGCTTTAGCCTAATTGTGGAGCATGTCCACACCAGTCTACAGCCTGAGACCATTAGACATCCATTAGGGAATTAGATGATAAAGGTGCAACTTCTTCAATTTGTGTTAAACATCAGATTTAGGGTCTCAAATAAGTAAGGAAATATAAAGAATCCAAAATGCAATTTGCAGCTCTCCTCAAAGCTTGAGTCACAGCCTGACAGATTTTTCTGCTTCAGATAAAGTATCAAACAGAACTAAATCCATATTCTTCAGATTTTTCTGGCGAATTTGAAATTAAAGAAAAACAAATGGACTAATGTTAGGCTTTGAAAATATGTTTGATAGCAAATATAAACTTTAGAAAACCCTAGAAGGAGAAAATCAACATGATTAACACACCAATATTGGACTTTGGTAAGAAAGGCAACTTTATGCAAAACTGGAAAATCAGTTATAATGCAGATAAAGCTACCGAACACATCAGAGGAACAGTTGATATAAACGGTCCACTTTCTGCTGAGTAAAAAGTCTAATAAAGTCCAACATAAAACATAACCCTGCATAAACATTTTAAAGGTTTACATGTTTGCATGTTGGGTAGTAATTCCTCAGAATGGAAGCTTCATCATCTCTCCATAACATGTAGTGTAGTAAGCATCGGTAGATATGCCCAATACCAGCATAAAGGGGTTGGGAGAACTTGGCGTGTTCTCTGTGGAGCAGAGTCATATTTTCAGAGGCATTGTAGAAAGCCAGACTTCCCATCTTGTAATTCAGATACACACCGATGCAGGATGTATGTGTGCAGAAGAGCTTCTTTTCTTTTTCATGGTTTCTGAAAATATAGGGATTACTAGAACACTCCAAGCTCCACGATTTTGTCATTATATCCAAACTCTGACTCCTGGGAAGACCTTCAGACATCTTTGTACGCCACAGCTACAACGCAGAAGGAACCTTTCCACCTGACCTCACAGTAGCATCTCTCTAACATTGCCTCTCTGCAAAGCACCTGCTTCCTACAACCGAACTGGTCTGCATGACTGAAGTAGGATAAATACTTTGGTAAGAAAAGACTACAAAACTACAAAGAGGTGTCATGATGGGTGATGAACCTAGCCCATATGCAGAACACTCGGAGGCAGGAGAAAAGTTGAAAAGGTTTATTTAAGAAATGTAGACTAATTAAACAAGTCCAGGGTTTGGGAAACTGATCAGGATTTGGTTCCCCGCTGGTCTGGGGATGAGCAGAGCTGCAGAGAGGGGGGGGAACCTTGTGGATCCAGAAGCTGTTGGCAGGCCGAGGGCTGAGGGCTAGCAGAGCTGAGTGCTGACAGGTGGTGAACAAAGAGCTAGGCTGAGACAGTCTGAGTGCTGGCGGGCAGGTTTCTGGTTGGGAACCCTGTGCAGGCAGGAGGAGAGCTGAGAGCTGGGCAGAGGCTGTCTGAATGCTGGCGGGCAGATTCCAGGCTTGGCTCTCTCTCTCTTTCTCTCTCTTGAGGATCAGACCGAGGTGGAGGCAGAGCTTGTAGGCAGATCACTGACCGAGTCTCTCTCCAAGTTATCCTCTGAGGGCGGGCAGGCAGATGCTTACTGAAGAGGCCCTCCAGAGTTCAACTGAGAACTGGCAGGCAGATTTCCAGCAGGGTAAACTCTCCAGAGTTTCAGGTAAACAGGCAGGTTCAAACTGTGAGGCAGAGAGGAGAAAACAGGATCAGGTTCGGATCACTGAAAGTCAGAAGACTTAGACAGGCAGGTTGGCTCAGGTCTTGCTAACCGTAACTGGCAAACACTCTGGCGCTGGAGTGTTAGTCTCCTCCTCCTTAAGTAGGCCCAAGGCTGATGAGGAGATTAAAGACAGGTGTTGCAGGTGAGCCCAAGTCCTCAGGAAGGGATCCTTGGCGCCCTCTGGTGGGCAAGCCTCCGGATCCCAACAAGAGAGTTTTTTCCCACATTGACAAAACACATTTAAGGTCTTTATATTAGGTTTTTGAGCTACCACAGAGAAAAATTTATTCCTACAGTTGCAGACATTTACTTTTATTTAAATCTTGGCATGTAGGGTCAACGTCTCGCCAACCATAACCTAAGGGAGTAGGTTGCATCACCAACGATACCGCGCATTTCATACCAGTGGCGGCTGGTTGAGTTTTCTCCGTTGGCGGGGGGATTCAAATTAAACGTATACCAATATACACCAGTATATCTATATTAATGCCAACAACAAGAAACAACATTATAACATTTTCTAAAAAGTTCTTTAAAAAAGTCTTTAAATCTTGCTGTGTCAGATCCTGATGTTTGTTAAAGGAAGCGGGAAAAGCAGAATAAAGTGTTATGTAACGCTATTGGTTAAGCTTCTCAATGTTATCAATGGTTAGTAGCATCAGATTTGTTCGTAATGGAGGTGAATTAAGACTAACTATATAAAGATTGAAATTGAACATATATGAATATTCAAAAATGTATTAACAGTCAGAGGAGGAAAACATAAAATAAACAACGAGCAATGAAAATGAATCTAAAGGATTTATACTTAAGTCCTTCACAAGTAACAAAGATCCTTAAATTGGAATCTGTTCCAAAGGGGAAAAAACTAAGGGGGAGGGAAAAAATACAATCCTGAAATAATGAGGGAATAAAAATCATAATAATAATAATAATGAACTACAGAAAAGTTAGTTTACTCCAAGTCAATTTATCCAACCACATAAGTAGAAGAAGGTTGGTTGCCATCTTGAGTTCAATTTCTTCCTTTCAGGTGTAAAAAACCTGAACTAAAATGGTCAGACACCCAAATGAGTATTTCATTTATTTATGAAGCCATTATCTATTTACCTGCCAACCATTTAAATGTTTGACAGTTTACAAATAAAGATGAAAGTCAAGCTGAATAGTTCAAAAAAAATCCCCTCATATAAAAGAATAATTGACGATTTAGACCAGCATATGCCCAACATATGGAAAATCTGACGAAAAAGCATACTAGCATACTTTGGATGAGTCATGGGTATGTTTTGTATAAGTTACATTATGCCATAAATGCGAATGCCATAAATTGGACATAAGTTACAGATAAGTTATCTGATTATTGACATACATTAAGTGTAAGTTAATCAAGTCTTGATGTCTAGCTCAGGGGTCTTCAACGTTTTCCAGGCCAAGGACCCCCAAACTGATGACAAGATGGAGCGGGGACCCCTTTATTAAATATCTTGTATGAAATTGTGTTATATCAACCTGGTCCTATAGTCACTCTATTACAGATGGAGTAATGTAAGGAAAGTAATTTCTCCCTGGGATTATTAAAGTATTTCTGATTCTGATTCCTGGTTGATGGGACAGGTGTTGTGAATGAAACGGTGCCCAGCTTGAAAGAGCTCCTGTGTGTTGCTGAATGTGTGCATTGATGACTGAGAGACATCTTCTGCCTCCATTTATCTGTTAATTCCAGTGTGTTGAATTCATGTTAATGTGGATTTAAAGACATTTCAATTCAGGAGGGAATATATATTAAAAAAAAATGAATCAACCAAAAGTTTCGCGACCCCCATGCAGTACCTCCGCGGACCCCCTAGGGGTCACGGACCCCCTGTTGAAGACCTCTGGTCTAGCTTATTCAAAACCTATGAGTAACGTGTGCATAACTTATGCGTAACTTATCAAGAACTCATCTCCAATGCATATCAACATATTTGAGGTGTTCCAGACGAAAGCTGAACGTCTTTCTAACTTACAGCTATTGTATAATGGTGTATTGGCAGCATTTCGTATAAAAAGGGGGTTCACAGAAGGAAACCGTCTGTTCTTCTTCAGATTTTATTCCCATCATAGGGTGAGTGAGAAGGTGAGTGTGATTGATCCTCCCTGCGTTCATGGCCACGATTAACACACATCCTAACAGACATGAAGATGAATCTGCTGTGACTACAAACCATCTTTCTTTCTTTTTCTTTTTTCTTTTTATTTATTCTCTTTTTTTTGGCGGGCAGTAAACAGCAGCCAGGTTAACACAGCTGATTGATGAACTTTAGTTAATATCTTCAGATAGTTATTTATTGTAAGCAGAGTTGTAAGTTGTTTTGCTGTTTTATGGTCGTGATTTATGAGCATAGACTAATAATAATAACACCCTCATCATAATAAAAATCAAATGAACAGGGTGTATAACACTGGTTGTTCTGAAAATGGCATATTTGCTGTTCTATGAGCCCTAATGCAAGCCTGGTTAAAAGCTCTTGAATGAAACGACAGGTTTCCTTCCTTTACGGAATGCTTATGAATATTTAGATGAGCTGTGCGCTGATTGGTTGGTTTACAATGAGCGAAGCTGCTGAGCAAAGACACATCATAGCAACAAGCACTCACACACTGAAACATCATATTGTCGATATGGTAGGATGACCAGACGTCCTCTTGTTCCTTGACATGTTCTACTTTTCATACCGAAATCAATGTCTGGGAGGAATTTCTAAATCCTCCTGGATTTTAGTCGACTAAAGTGCAGCACACCAGGAACTCCGGCGAACGTGGCGAGAGACCGAACCTGATTCGGTGACGGTAGCCGCAGCCCCATGCTTACTGGTAAGGAAGGCGGGGGGAAGCATACCATCACCGGGTTGGGTGTGGTCGCTGCGCAACCCCCCCAAAATATTGACACCATACATTGCTATCAACAGCTTAGTGATTGTTGTTGGAAAATTTTTTATCTTTCTTCTATTATATATTAATTTATCCAATTTACTCATTAAAAAAGTTTTCACTCAGTCTGTTTCTCTCTCAAGGCCACACATTTCTCTCCAGGCTGGTGTTTGTAGACCAGACATAGCGTTTTCCCATAACAAATCAGATTCTTTCTCAAGGTTTATTCATCACATTTTACTGTTAACCAAAGTGTTTGTAATTTGTTATGACTCTGACTGCTTTCCATTGTTGTAAGTAAGGGGGGAAGAACGCTGTCCAGATCAGAACAGGGCAGAATGCTGTGCCATTAGGGCTGTATGATGAACTGTTCTTTCTTTGCAAAGATATGAATAAATGTGCTGACTGAGTGAAATCCATCGATCTCCGTTTATTTAACTAGGATGAATAGTTGAATAGTTTTTTCCCACTACAGTGACCGAATAATACTTCCAGCTTGCGGTTGTGATGCCCTTACCTTCGGAACAGCCTCTGGTTTTAAGTAAGAAGTTTAGCAAATCCTGCTTTGAACTGTCCAAAATTTTGAAAGCTGTCTTGGGTAAAATGCTTAGAGCAAATGAACAGCTGAGAATCAAACCTGTGAACCTGTGGGCTTGTCTGTGTGTCAGTTTTGGGGCGTGACAAATGTACAGGCCAGAACCAAATAAGGCGACATTCCAGAGTTTACGTCAACTCGCGGCTTCATTTGGATTCGCCCATTTTATGGTGGAAGTTTGGAATTGTGTGATTTGCAGAGAAAGGAGGTGATGATGGGGTTTGAAATTCTCTGTACGTCCATTTCACCCACTGAACTATCGTTATTCATCTATGACAATGTAAACTCGGTTTTGGATTTTTATGACCCCTTTAAACAGAGAGCAGGCAGAAGTTAGTTAGAAAGAAAAGAAGATGGAGAGTGAAGAAGAAGAAAGAGAAGACTAAATGACCAGATGGCACCAATAAACACTATTGATTGAATAATTTTATTAATCTTAGGAAATAGGCACCTTTCTGGATTTTAAACTTGATTTTTTTTGTTTAAATATTGATACATATGTAAAAATGGATGAAAGCACCAGTGTCCCTCTTTCTTTTTTTTATTTTGATGATATGTATTTATTTTAATCGATGGAAGCTGGAAATGTCCCCAGATTGGATTTCAGAAATCTGGTCATCCTACCTAAAATAAATTACTTAAAAAATATTTTCAATGTTTCATCAGTTTCATTCCCTACTAATGACTTTTTACATATATTTACAGAAGCACAGCCTGACAAACAATTTTAACCTTTACATTTTGAATTGATCAATTTGTGTTTTTGTTGCAGTAAAACTCAGAGCCTCACTGACAGTTGATCCATCAACCAGCAGGGGGCAGTGTTACAATGGGCTGCTCTCTAGAGACCTCTACTGGTTGGAAATACAGATGGTTCAGAAGGAACGTCAGACACCTCTGAAAAGTTCAAATAAGAATAAATAAATAAGAAAGAAAGAAAGAAAAAAAATCACTGTGAGACAAGGATGAATCTACAGGTGTGAAGGAGTGAGAGGAAACCCAGACTTCTTCATTCAAACTATGATGGAACGATCAATATTACCTGTGAGTCTATTTATTCTTCTAGAGGTAAATCATTTTTTGAAAGAACAGCTATTATGAAAATAGATGTGTAAACTTTGCAAACATTTTACAAACATTTTTATTCAAATGTTTTCTTTCTGCTACAGTATCTGATTGAATGATTGACTTTATTGACCTCACAGTAGTGAAATTCCCTTTTTACATCAGCTCAAACAGTCAAAGAAGAAGAATTTGCTGAAGGAAGAAAAAGGTGCATGGGACATACAGGACAGTCTCAGAAAATTAGAATATTGTGATAAAGTTCTTTATTTTCTGTAATGCAATTAAAAATCATGAAATGTCATACATTCTGGATTCATTACAAATCAACTAAAATATTGCAAGCCTTTTCTTGTTTTAATATAGCTGATTATGGCTTACAGCTTAAGAAACCCAAATATCCTATCTCAAAATATTAGAATATCGTGAAAAAGTATACTAGTAGGCTATTCAACTAATCACTTGAATCGTCTAATTAACTCGAAACACCTGCAAGGGTTTCCTGAGCCTTGAAAAACACTCAGCTTGGTTCAGTAAACTAAATCACAAGTATGGGGAAGACTGCTGATCTGACTGCTGTCCAGAAGACCATCATTGACACCCTCCATCAGGAGGGTAAGACAAAAATAAATTTCCCAAAGAGCAGGCTGTTCAGAGAGTAGTTTCAAAGCACATTCACAAAAAATGTGTTGGAAGGGGGAAATGTGCCAGGAAAAACTGCACAACC
>NW_015152933.1:4390-5870 GCF_000732505.1 Cyprinodon variegatus | reverse complement strand
TCCCAACCAAGTACTGAGTGCATTAATGGACATTTTCAAATGTTTGATTTTGTTTTGCTGTTATATATATTTTTTTTTTACTTGGTCTGAGGAAATATTCTAATATTTTGAGATAGGATTTTTTAGTTTTCTTCAGCTGTACGCCATAATCAGCTATATTAAAACAAGGAAAGGCTTGCGATATTTCAGTTGATTTGTAATGAATCCAGAATGTATGACATTTCATGATTTTTAATTGCATTACAGAAAATAAAGAACTTTATCTCAATATTCTAATTTTAGACAGTCCTGTATACATCCATCCATCCATTTTCCATCACGCTTATCGCAAGCGAGGTTGCGAGGGGTGCTGGAGCCTATCTCCAGCTGTCTATGGGCGAGAGACGGGGTACATCCTGGACAGGTCGCCAGTACATCGCAGGCGATATATACAGTATTTTAGTATTATTTATTGTGGTTTTCATAAATGATTTAACGTTGCTGTTTCTTTTGAAAAAGGTTGCTGTTTTATAAACTTTTTGTGGAGAATATCAGGGCCAATTGTGGTCAAGTTTGCGTTTTTTTTTAAGATATATTTTATCCTCAACTGAGGGAAATACTTAGCCTCATGGGACACAATAACTGGGGTTCTTAATGTGCAATATATTTTATTTTCCGTTACAGACAGATTAAACAAAACTGTCATGTTTCTTACTATTGTTCAAAAATGAGAACATATGCGAACCAAACGTTATGTAACCACTGATGAAATGTGGCAATCTCTAACATAACAGAGAAAAATCACCAAAAAAAGGAAATACAATATCTAAAGAACAAGAAAAGAAATAGGGCAGTAGCCTTTGGCTGCACAAACAAAATACAGAGAACTACATTACACCACAGTGATTTAGAGCACATGAAATTGTTATATGAATTCTTTTATCATCACTTACATTTCACAGTAACGTCTCAGTTCACTCTTAATACTGAAGCACACAGATGATCTTATTTCACGTGCAGGAAATCACTGCCCGCACCGCACATACAGGTTTCCTGAACCATCCGTTTCAGAAATGCACCATCTTATTTAAATACTAACTGCTTTTCACATAAATGAGAATGTACTAACATATTTCAACAAATGTTGTATATATTTACCAATTTTCTGTTAAAACTGTCTCCTGCAGATAAAACACGTACAGTCCACATCCAACTTCAGCATGCAGCATAGCACATCAGTAAGAAACTAGGATGCATTTCCTGCCCCCGTCCTGGGAAACAGTGATCACCCTGAAACACTGCTCCCTGGTGGTCAAAATGTGCAGCACCCTAGATCAACTACTCAAACATGTTTAACCGTAAAAAACAAATACATTTAAATAACTGAACCAAAATAATTCAATAGCATTGCTAACGTAATATTTCAGGACACCAACCCTTTAAAACAGCATACTTAAACCAAAATTTACCACCTATATATCTATATATATATATATATATA
>NW_015152933.1:0-3266 GCF_000732505.1 Cyprinodon variegatus | reverse complement strand
GTTATTTTTGGCATAAATCAGTGTCTGTGACCTGTTTTCATTTTAAAAAAAGAACATTGGCAGAGTATTTAAATGATTTTCAATCAGGAAAAAAATGTGCGATTAAAATCCGATTAATCGCGAGTTAACTCAGGCATTGATGCGATTAATCGCGATTAAAAAAATTTAATCGATTGACAGCACTAATATATATACATATCATTCACTAGGTCCTTAACACACTTTAGGTTTTAAAAACAAACCTTACGTGTCCATTTGACAAGGATCTTATTAAAGAATGATTGACTCTTTTTCACAGAGTTAAATATTTATAGAGAGAGGATTCTACAGCTCAGTTGACAGGGCATTGTTTGGTTTGTTTAACATGAGCGAGATGCGGATCATTTTATTTTTATTCAGTTATACTTACAATAAATGAAGAACTACTGAATTATTTTCAGAATACACATAAAAAGATTAATTAATTTCGCAGGGGGAAAAGGAATTACTTTAGGTTTAGGATTACGATTGACTCAATGGTAACCTAATGAGCCTACTGACAAAATCTGAGACATTCTGTGGGACTGATAACCTCTAATAACCATCATTTAATAATCATCATTTATTGGGATGAAAACATCCAAAGCTTGGCTGCAAACAACCACTTAGTATTTACTGTGTAAACAAAGACTGACTCGACATGAGGAGGAACGCATGATATGATCCACAAGTTCTATATATTAGAACAACATTTTTATACTACATTTTCAGCTGCTGCCAGAAGATTTCACCTATATAGATACATTGATCTACTGCCATTCAAGAAATAATCCTGTAATATTACTACAGTAACAAGAGGCTATGGGAAGCCGTTTTGTTTTACACTAGTTTCACTGAATATGTATTCCTGATATCTAAAAAAAATCTATTTTTCTTTTTCCAAATGACCATTTTATCCAAAATCACATTTTCCATCTAGAATAAACATTCTGGATATCTAGAAATTAATTTCAGATCTTCATATTCCTAATCTAATAATAATAATTGATCTTTGGAGACATTTACCTCTGCATTTAACCCATCACCTTGGGGAGCAGTTGGCTGCAATCATGGGGCGCCTAAAGAGCAGTGTGGGGTTAAAGGTCTTACTCAGAGACCCAAAGTAGCAGTATGTGGGAGTGGGGCTCGAATTCAGAACCTCAGGATTTCAAGCGCAATTCCCTAAATGTAGAAATAAATGTAGAAACAGCCTGCCATATTAGCCCACTTCACATAATCTTACACATTAACTCGAGCAACAAGCTTCTTCGCCATTTTTCTCTCCTTTGCTGCTGTAATGCTGTTTCTCTGTCTTTTAATAACATTCTCCTTTTTTTAATTTAACTTTTTTTCATTTCTAAATTAAAATCTCTAGTTCCAGTGGGGTGAAATAGACACTTCCTGTTGCTTGCTGTCATGGTGACTCATCAAATCTGTGCTCCACTCATAATGGCTTTTCCTACTTGTTGCGTACATGCTAATTTCTGAGTGGTTCTACTTGGAGTAGATTGAACTAATTGATAGCGTCGTTCATAGCCATTGTGAAACGAAAAGCCCAGAGTTCCAGACTTTAGGCTAGATCTAGTTTCTTAACCTGCTTCGTGAAACAGACCCTGAATCCTTTCTGTGCTGAATTTCATCATTCTGTCAGAATTGATTAAGCAATATTCGGCTTATGCTGAGGAACATAAAAAAATATATTTATATCATTACCATGTGCTTCTTTAATGGAAATATATTTTTTTATTTTCTAGTGTTGTGCCATATGCCATGATCATACTTTTTGGACATTGGGAAGCAGTGTCCATATTTCATCCTGATAGGATGACCAGAGAAGAAAACGCAGCTTTGGTGAATAACAGCTGGGGGACTTCAGCAGCCCCCCCTTTTTCAGCAAAAGCAGCCACCAGCAGCCACATGGAAGTCACAGAGGTGTGAACAACCACCATCCCCCCTCTGTGAGGGCAGAACAAAACCACAGAGCACACAGGATTTTTTCTCTTTTTTGCCTCTTCACCTTTTTCTCCCTCGTCTGATCCAGCCTGCTTCTGCTCCTGCTCTCAAAGCTGGGGCCCANGATATTAATGCTGGGACTCCAAGGAGAATCTGGGAATCCAAATCAGAAAAACAAATGTGTTTAACAGTGGACAGCTAGTAAGTTAAGCTGTTTATATATCATCTATTTTTAGACAGAGAAGAAATTTGAAAATATTTATCAACTGATTGTGTCAAAAATGTTGGCAGTATTTCGTTTAATGGTCTATTAACTTTGTCTAATTACATCATTGAGACATTTGGTTTACTTCTCTAAACAGAGTCAGGCTAAATAAATCTACTTCATTGAACTTTTTGATACATTCTTTTCCCTATAGAGACTTTTTTCTAATGTTTCAGCTGCAGCAAGATAAACAATAGAAGATCAGAAACAAAAATTATTTTAAGCAGAAAAAAGACACTGGACTAAATTCATGAGGTTTGATTAAACACTACATCACATATAAGTGTGTTTTTTTGTTGTTAATTTCTATTAAACCAGTATAAGTTTTTCTGAACATTAATGTCATAGACTGATAATATTGAAATTCTCTTACCTTTAACTGTTATATTGAGAGGATCATCAGAAGCTGTTGCTTTGAACGGCTCGTTCTCAATCCTGAAGAAGTATCTGTCTGTATAACTGGTCTTTACATCAGGAAACAGAGTGGTGCAGTTTTTCTCTCTCAGGTTTCCAGTAATATTCAGTGAATAGTTGTTAACTCACCCACTGCTGTGGAAAATAATAATCTTTGGATCAGAGTCAAAATGGTGACCACCTTTCATCCAAACTCCATAGATAGTTCTGCTGCTGTCATATCTGGTATCTTCTGTATCATAGATACATGGGATTGTCAAACAAGATCCGTTCAGAGCTTCAATCTTCTTTGGTGTAGTGATTCTGAGGACTGGTTTTATAAAACCACAATCAACCAAAGTAGCTGTAAAAATAGAAAAATGATGAACATGATGTGGAGCAAAATCTGCCTTCTTAGAATCTTCATGATCCACAAACTCCAGTTCAGTTGCAGTTTATAACATGTGGACCCTTTAAACAACATCAGGATACAATGTTTCAGACAAAAAAAGAAACATTTAAATGAAAGGAAGTGAACAATCAGCTCACCTGGAAGAAAGAAGACACTCAGTAACATGTTGACTGTCAGCAGGTTCTCAGACAGAGCTGCCATCAGATTCAGACTCTGGAAACCAAA
>NW_015152932.1:23854-24978 GCF_000732505.1 Cyprinodon variegatus | reverse complement strand
TCATGGTCTTTTTTATGGTTACTTAGTTCACCATCAACAGATTTGAATTTAATTTTACTCATGCTCAAGAGTCAGCATTAGGTTATCATTTTCCGGGTCAAGAACAATGTTTTATGTCATGAGGCAATATTCAATCAATCATATAGCATAATGTCACAGGCATGCACCCAGCCCGAGCCGATCTGGTATCTACACTGGTCTACTTTTAGGGCTATGCTTAAAACATTTCTTTTTGATACAGCTTATACCGTAGTTAGAGTAGCTTAGGCTATCCTGAGCTATCCCTATAGTTATGCTGCTATAGGCTTAGACTGCTGGAGGACAAAGAGATCCTATTAATAATTCTGCTTCATTCTCTTTCTTCAATTCTGAAGTATTTATTACAGTAGTTCAATCTCTAACATTGAGCTCTCTCTGCTTTTTATCATATTAGCTTCATCTGTTCCTGTTTGGCTGTGACACCATCCTGATGAGAAATATCAGCTGTTCTGCTGCCATCGACACCTTTGTTTATTGATGTTGGAGCTTGGCCTGTTTGTCAGTGTAGTCCTGTTTCTCTTACTGTGCTTAATTGTATGTGCTCTCTTTCATCCTCTGACATTGGAGCTGGCTCAGAGGTCGTCTGTCTGGCTTTGTCTTTCCTGAGCGGGGCCGCCTGTGGAGCTGGTTGACAGTTACCTTTTGTTTCTCTGCTTTTTTTCTATGTCTTCTGTCTCCTTGAACCCCAGTCAGCCTCTGCAGATGGCCACTCACACTGAAAAAGGAGTTTTTCCTCTCCACTGTTCCTACAAGCATGCTTGGTGTGAGGGACTGCTTTCGAGTCAATGAGTCGATGCAATCAGCTGGATTTCATTAGATAGAAAACTTTGAAGTAATCTGGATGTATGATCTGGTGAAGTGTGTCCATAGAGTGCCTTGAGATTAAATCTGTTGTGAAATGGTGCTGAACTGAATTGAAACTGATCAAATCAGTTATCCCAGACATTAGGCCCTAATAGTAGGCACAAGCTTCAATCAACACAAAGGCTTTGGGCACCTCCCGTCTGATAAATCAAATAATGATAGATTAAATTTTTCCATCCCAAGAGTAATTTACGGTTTCACAGTTATTGCTCTGCTAGCTC
>NW_015152932.1:14510-16739 GCF_000732505.1 Cyprinodon variegatus | reverse complement strand
TTTGGTTTTGCTATCATTATGGGGACTTTGCATTGACTTTATTCATTTCTTTGGCATTAACCAGACCTTAAAATAGCAGATCATGCTAATAATCAGGCTTGAAATTCTTTCTTAGACCTGGGAAAAAGTTAGCACAGACAAGTGTTGGACAAATTACTTAAAAAATTAACTAGTTGTTAATACTGGTTACTTCTCTAAAAAAGTAACTGAAAAGTTACTGAATCCAAAACAGTAGCTAAGTTACTAACTCAGTGAAAGTAACTAATTAAAGTATGAAGTTACATTTTATGTTGTAAAATATCGAAGAAAATTTTCTTTTCTATTGGAATTTTAAATAAAACTATAGGTTCAATTATGGAATATAAGGTGTCTGTTATTAATAAAATAAATATTTAAAGGTCTACACATCTACAACATTTAAAATTAAATCTTCAGTATTTTGTAGGTTTCTTGTTTATAATAATAAAAAAATGATGTTTTAGAACTGAATTGTTTTGCATATTAGCAGCCTTCAATTGGCTATGAAATATGTATGTAGCAGAAAAAGAATGTGTTTCGAGCAATTTAACAAAAATAAAATATACTTTGCAATAGAGTTAAACAGGGGTTACAATATTCCAGAAAAAATAAGACTCTAGCAGTATTATCCCAGTATTTTTCAGTGTAAAAATATAAACCGTGAAAGTAAAAATGTTACACCTCTGAGAAATTAAAGAACATGTGTCGATTAAAGGCATCAGCTGTCTATGGAGCTAACAGATCCACAAGCATACAATAAGATTCGTAAGTGTACATCTCAATTCACAAATGTGTATTCAGTGGTGTCATAAGTACACATATTTGTTACTTAAGTAGAAGTTCATATACTGCAGTTTAAAAACACTGTGGTAAAAGTTGAAGTATCAACTTGACCTCTTTACTCAAGTAAAAGGGAAAGTATGTTCTCCAAAAAGTATCTAAAGTATAAAAGTATAAAGTGTCCGACCTTTGGATGGCGCACGTGGATGGCGCACATGACGTGAAATAAATATTTATAAATATTAAACCAGGGGTAACCAATTAAAAATAAGCAGGGTCTGAATACAGAAAATCATCAACTACTAAAGGTCAGGAGACATTTTTAATAATAATTTCTCACTTTAAACAGAATTTAACACTGAAATAAAATGAGGTGTTTACCCATCCATGTTATACATTGAAGTTTTAGAAAAAATAAACTTTTTTCATTTTAAAATCTAAAGTGTTTTTGAGGTAGAGAGCAACAATATTTTAGTTTGGTATAGCTATAGACAATTTCCTGATTCCCATATTTTATAAAACTAAAACCGACCATTTTTTTTTTCTTTTTTTATGGCTTAATGAGAGCACTGGGCTTTAGGCTGCCTTGCAAGGCTTTAAACCTGGGTTTTAATGGAGACAAAGCCATTCTCAAGCACATATCAATCCAGTTTTCAATTTATTTTATATACATATTTTACAACAAGTCATCTCAATGCACTTTAAAGAGACTGTTCAATCAGACCATGCAATCAGACTGCTTCAAAGGTTTCTCTCTAAGGGAACACAATACACAACACGCTGCCATTTTATGAGTTTTCAGACCCGTGTGTTGTAAAGCTCATAAAATGGCCGCTCCTACCATCTGACCAAGGGGAAGTGATGGACTACAAGTGTAGGCACATATTGGGTCCTAAAACTCATACAATGGCCACACCTTCCATTTTGTCACAACTAAACTTAAAGAGGCTTACAATCCTCGAAGTTCACTTTCAACACACTAATTTCAGGACAAGGAGGATCAGGAAGACAAACTGAAGAAAAATAACCCAATTGCAGCTAGTCACACACACATACTCATTCATGCTATGATCCCAGAGGATCCTTTTAGATGAACCATAAGCTTTAAAATCAAGAATTTTCAATAAAACCGCAAGCAAAACCAACTAACTACGCTTGCTGAAGCTAAGCACCTTAATTGAGCATCAGATGGGAATAAATGAAGAAGGTTTTAGTGTGTTGACACTGGATGGGAGGAGGCTGAAGCAACATCTGGTTCAGATCCCGTCAAGTAAACAACTAGTCCGTTTCCAGATCTCTCGGGGAGATTTGAATTAGTCTGTTGCAAACAAAAAGGGAATTTGATGGGCTTTAATTGATTTGATACCTTACAGTGTTCTCAGAGGGCATCTCTGCTGATGGTACCAGGCAGGTACCATCCAATGGCAGGAT
>NW_015152932.1:11876-14240 GCF_000732505.1 Cyprinodon variegatus | reverse complement strand
ATTCCCATTTTTGTCTTTCTCACCTAATCCTTACCCAATCCAAAAAAATGGTTTTAAATAGACATAACCTTACCTCAACGCAATGTCCTAACCCTTGGTCTCCATCCACCATACATCCCACCTCAAATATGATTTTAATTAATACATCACTTAACCATGACCACTTTTTCCTGCCCTAAAGTCTCAGTGTACTTGATTTCTCTTCACCCAAAGCCTTCATCTTAAATGTCTTTTCCCCAATAAAATACAGGTCTTAAACATTTCTTATATAATATTAATTGTTTACCCTGCCCGTACCATTTTCCATTAACTTACAGGAAGAGCGGTTTATCTCTGTTTATTGCCTGAGTCCAGATTAATAAACCTTTAAATGTTAAATAATAACCTTCCCTTTATCCCACTCACCCTATCAAATGAAACTTTATTGCCTTTTACATCAACCTATGTAATAAACTTTACAACAGTTCTTAACTAATATTTGAATTCAAACATTGCTTTTCATGTTAAACATTATTCAATATAAACCTTTTGATGTCTATGGAAGAGTTGTTAGTGGAAAGTGTAAAAAGAACATCGGAACTTGATGTACCTAAGTATTCAATAACCTACTTACAGAAGCCAAATCCCTTCACTGA
The DNA here is from genome assembly GCF_000732505.1 of Cyprinodon variegatus. Classification (NCBI taxonomy): domain Eukaryota; kingdom Metazoa; phylum Chordata; class Actinopteri; order Cyprinodontiformes; family Cyprinodontidae; genus Cyprinodon; species Cyprinodon variegatus. The sequence goes on along the minus strand of NW_015152932.1, from coordinate 13,605 downwards.
AGAGGTTGATGTATAAAAAAATACTTGCTATCATTTTGCATTCTTCAGCAAAAAAAAAAACTTGGCGAGAGAGTCCTTAACAAATGTGACTTTAAAAATTGTTTATATAAGAACTAGCATAAAAGATCTTGCTGTGTTTAAGACTTAGTACATTCTAAGTTTAAGAAATATTTAATAACCTTTTGATTTTTCAGATCAATCAGAAATTGAATAAGGATTTATTGTAGCCGTGCTTTTAACTCTAAAAGAAGAATATCTTTTCAGAAAGAACATTTCTCTTTAGCTTTGTACATTAAAGTATAAATAAATAATTGCATAAATTTACACAAAACAGATCTTTATATTCCTTGCAGAAAGTGAGGTGAACCAGTGGAACATTGAAGATGGCAAAGAAATACAACATTATGTCTATTTTGCTGATTATGTTACCATGGCTTCTCCTCATCAGTGTTTGGCAACAGAGCAATATCACATCTGTCATTTTTTCTCAAAAAGGTAAATATCAATGTTTGGTTGATGCTTTTCAAGAATAAATTTTTCAAAATATATTATACTTACATTATAGGGTTGGTTGGTTCTGTAGCTGCCAGTTGAATGTATTGGTAATATCAGCTATTCCTCACAACCATAAAACACTTTGACACTTGGTTTGATGGAAAACAAAGCTGACAGGCTTCTCCAGCGTCTAAATCTCATTGCTTTTGGGCCCCTTTGTGTCACAATTTGGTTGAGGTTAGAGGACCCAAATCCAGAGGCTGAGAGGCAGGGGTGAGTGCTTGCAGCTTCTTTAATGATTAAACACAGGTAACAGAGGCAGAAATCCAAAAATCCAAATTAAAAATATAAAACAAACCAGAAGCATGGAGACATCAGGGGAAGACAATCACAAGGAGCCAGGGTAAGATGAGGTGAGAAGAGGTAAGGTGAAGTAAAATGGGAACCAGCACTGAGGAACTGCACAAGGAGTGTATTTATGTGAGACTGAACAAAGAGAGGACTAACGAGCAGATTAGGAGCAGGTGTGAACAGAGCAGAAAAGGATGAAGCTAGGGAAAGGAGACCAACACAAGAGGGCAACAGAGGGACACAAATAAAAATCTTAGAACTCAAATATATCCAGAAAATACAACAAAATATGAACCAAACCAACAAAACTAGAAAACATGGAGCAAAGTAAAACATAACAGAATCAAGACCTTGAAAATTTGTCCTGTGAGTCAAGGTGTGGGAAGGAGATAAAAGGTAGATGTGGAGCCAGCTGTGGAAATTATATTGACCCGAAGACTTTTTAGTCTGGTAAACTAGCGGTTTATCTGACAAACAGGCTAAAGGGCTGGTTATACTCCCACAGCAGTGTGTCGCAGTGAGCTTGTTGCAGGTATGATGCAGATATTTTATGATTTATGCCCAATTTTGAAGCGTGGTCTGCGCTAGGTTATTCCATGCCACAGTGCAAGAGGGACAATCAGGGAGTAGCTGTGGGTCTACATACGGCCAAGACCAAGGGTGCTGTACGGAGGAAAAGTTAAAAAGATTCTCAAGGCCCTTGACTGAGGCCGCAAAAGAAGAAGACAAGATCTGTCCTGCTATATTTTTCAAACATAAAAAGAAAATTCAGCAGTGAAATAAATAATTTTGTATTCTCCATTATTTTAAAGTAGTAAACAGCGTAACAAATTATGATATATTAACCAAAACCCCCTGTCCTGCAGTTCAGAGTTTGACTGGG
>NW_015152932.1:9330-10264 GCF_000732505.1 Cyprinodon variegatus | reverse complement strand
AAAGCCAAGCTAAGCTTTAGCTAAGTCTCTTTTTGCTCCTTACCCTGTGTGGTTACTTTCAGAGCCTTAAAGAAATCTTCTCTTTATAACTGGTATTTCAGTAATGGCTCGCAAAGACTATGTTTACCGACGGCCCCCGCCCTGGTCCAAAACCCTTCCTACTCTCCACATCATCACTCCCACTTACAGCCGCCCAGTGCAGAAGGCTGAGCTGACTCGTCTGGCCAACACTCTGCTTCATGTCCCCAACCTGCACTGGATCGTGGTGGAGGATTCCCAGAGTAGGACTGTTCTAGTTAGCCGCTTCCTTCAGGAAACAGGGCTTAAATACACACACCTCAATGTAGAGACCCCTTCAAACTTTACACCCAAAGGGGACACTACAAGTCGCAAAATACCACGTGGTACGTTGCAGAGGAACCTGGCCCTGCAGTGGCTTAGAGAGACCTATCCTGTAAACTTCAGCCAGCCTGGAGTCGTTTACTTTGCTGATGATGACAACACATACAGTCTGCGACTGTTTGAAGAGGTGAGGTGATACATCTTTAAAAGTAAAACTTTGTTAATTTTGTTTCCTGGGCTCCCTGTTATATGTTTTATTGAAATGCCTGTTTTTAAGATTGAAGCAATAGTTCCTGTAAATTTTTGGGAGTAATACGTATTTCTCTGCTTTTATCTGACAGATGAGGTACACGAAAAAGGTGTCTGTGTGGCCCGTGGCATTAGTGGGGGGTATACGATACGAAACACCCAAAATAAATGCCCTAGGCAAGGTGTATGGTTTTAAAACTAAATTTGACCCAACCCGACCTTTTGCCATAGATATGGCTGGGTTTGCAGTGAACCTTAGCCTGATTCTGTCCAAACCTCAGGCTAACTTCCAGTTGCAAGGGGTGAAAGGAGGATATCAGGAGAGCAGCTTACTGAAGGAACT
>NW_015152932.1:6972-9277 GCF_000732505.1 Cyprinodon variegatus | reverse complement strand
GTTTCCTATACCAGCCACTTGATTATGACATTCTATGTTTTCCTTTAGTGCCAGTATCTTACACCCTCCTGTGAGATGCTGGATTGTTTCTTGGGCCTCTTTGCATAGCCTGCACTTGGGATCTTGCTTGGTATGGTAGATCTGAGCCTCTATTGCTCTTGTGCTCAAGGTCTACTCCTCTGTGCCATGATCAGAGCTAGTGTGCTGTTTTAAGCCTAGACTTCTCTAGCCCTTGGTAGGATTTGGTCATATGATATTCAAAGGTACCGGTACTTGTGGCTTTCTTCACATCTGCTATTGTCCTATATGGGAGTGTAATCCTCTCTATGTGGATTACCCTCCCTCCCGTTGTCACCATCCAGCCACATGTTTACAGCTTGAATGAGATTCCGATGTCCCTGCTATACAGACTCGGACTGGTAATCTGTGATACCGGGCCCGGTGGGCCGGTCCTAATTTCAGCGTGTGAGGGCCGGCCCCTTCTTAAATCATACTGGCCCCAACACTTACTCTCCGGCCAAAGCACCTAGCTGTTACAGTAGTAGTAGTAGTAGTAGTAAGTAATACCATGTTAAAGGCCTTAATGATGCAGGCAGTATATATAGCCCTTTCTTGTCATGCACATCCTTGTGATGGTTGGCATATGGTGTAATTTTCTATTTCTTCAAACTGTAAAATCCTTGTAGCAAACTTAAGTATAATAAAACTAAAATTCTTTCTTTAAACCAAACTACGATGTTCCTCTTATATTTGGCTAATTATTTTGCGGTGCATGATGGGGTTTTGCATTTAAAGGCTAACGTTTCCCTATTTATTTGTATTGTTCCCGGGTTGGGATGTTTCCCAATCTGGCAGTTTAGGATGGCTGTCTATTGGTAAAACATTTTTTTCTTTAGATTTATGGCCTAAGAGATCAATAGAATTTGGTCCAAATTGGGCAAGATTTTGTATATCCAGGTGGTTTATAAAATATTTTTGGGCTGGAAAATGTGAGTCAGTGACATATGGCAGCCCTGCTGATGTGGTGAGTGGGGACATTACACAGCAGCAGTCACTGTCGTGTCCGTGCTAGTAACCAAAGCCAGTAAAACCGCATTATAGAAGCCTTGGTGATGGTTGTCGAGTGATGCTTGAAGATAGATGGGTTTATCCACAATGTGCTTTCGTATTGTGCTTCTATTTTTCTCGGAGGGGGTTCAGGCCACAAGTGGGCCGATGTAGATGGAAAAATGCCCGGGCCAAAAGTCATTCCCAGTCCAAGCCTTAATGCTATAGATCCTGGTTGTGTGCATCAGTTACTGTCTCATCTGATTTTAGAATATTTTTTCAATGACTCAAAAAGTCAGATTCCTTCTGAGTACTCTCTGGGAGACGTGAAGTAGCATATTGCCATTTTCACTACTAAATGCTCTGCATTTGTGTTTCATAATTTTGACAGGTTTTGTGCTTATCTATACCTTTCTGATTCCCTGCAGGTATTAGTATGGCACACACGGACTGAGAAGCCTTCACTGGTACGTGAGGGCAAGAAAGGATTTACAGACTTAAATGTGGAAATATGATGTATTTCATTCATGGGGGGTTCTAGACAGGGGCCAACGGCGGCCAGTGCCCCTGTAATGGCCCTTTTATTGAAGACATAATACTTAAAAGAAATTCCAATGATGATATGTGCTGGAAGGATACTTAGTTACTGATAAGTCCTTTGGACCTATTTCATTTTTGTTTTTACAAATTCTATTTTACTAATTATTTAAACACAATAAGGAAATAGCTTCGGTGGTATTGAGATAGGATCCCAGTTTTCACCTGCAAAATGTTTTTTTTTAAAACAATTTTGTTTTTAAATTGTCAAATTTTTAACGCTGAATTTTTCAGTTTTGCTTGAGTTCTAATTCTGATTTTGTAGAAAACAGTGATTTTAACTTAAATGAAAAGAAAAATATGTAAAATTACTATATCATGAATGTAGACATATAATTTTAATGAAACCTAATTGAATGGAAATTTCACTTCATGTTGTTTTCTTAATATATAATATTAAAATCAAGCTTTTATCTATGGCCTCTAATTGTTTTTTATGGTAGGGGTTGATATACTCTATACTTATCAAAAACAGACAGATTGTGTGAATCTTCTTTAATTAATGTCAGAACTGAATAAAGTTATCATTCACAAAGTCACCTGTATGTCAAGTCCTTCAAAGTGACGAAGAGTGTAGCATCCTGTTTACTTTGACTATGGGCCGGATCTATCAAAGGTTTGCGTGTATTAAAACGTGAGCTATTTCACTGCGCACGCTAAA
>NW_015152932.1:3308-5972 GCF_000732505.1 Cyprinodon variegatus | reverse complement strand
AGCGCAAATTACTGCACGCAAAATTGGATCTTGATAAATCCGGCCCTATATGTTTTAACCATTCATATTAGAGGTTGTGGTCTTTCTTTTTTAAAGCTTAAATGTTCTGTCCCACCTGTTAAATCTTTGTGTTTAAAAGCATCCACCTTGTTAAGGTGAACACCACACAGTCCAGTTACCATTTTACTTCCCAGCCTCTGTATAAAAATATAAAAAGGTTTTTATCTTGGGGTCAATTCAGATGCACAAATGCATGTGCTCTCACAAAAATAACAGTTTTATGTTCAAAGAAATTCATGGTGTTGCTGTAGTTGTTACTAGAAATAACAAATGTACAGTATGTGGATAAGTGCCCTGATCTGGCTTTAATAATCGTAACATGATTAATGTGGACACTTCACATTTGTTTCTTCTGTCGCATGATTTGACTGATTTAACTTTTTAAAGTGCCTTAAATGACATGTGCTATAAATAAAGTAATCTGAAATATACAGGATTTGTCATATTTGTTCAACTTTCTATCTCTGAAGAGCAGTTATCCTGTTGTGGATGCTGGTTCCTAATAATATGTGTCAAAAGAAATGATTAGCAACCAGCAAAAAAACAAAACAAACACTTAAAACGTAAATGCAGTGCCCCCAGAAAGTATTTACAGCTATGCGCTTGTTAAAATTTAGATATATTATTCCTACCTTTTTAAAAGAACCGTTAAAATAATCTTTATCCTCAAAATCCTACACACAATATCCCAATAATGCAATGTCATTCTTTTCCATAGCTTTCGCTGTAGGTATGCTGTGATAAACTAAAGCCGCTGGAAGACATAGGGAACACTTGTCATCATTCTGATTAATTAATCTCTATTAATCTCTATTAAACAATTCTGCAGGAATTGTTAGATTAACCCCCAACTATGTGTAATGTTCCACTCACGGTGGTTGCACCTCAGAGCTTTCTTTCCCAGTTCTTTGCCTGGAGGCTACCATTTTTTTTTTTTACCTCACTTGGAATAACTTTTAAAAGAAGAAAAAAAAAAGAAAAGCAAAAAAGCTGAACTTGAGGTTTAATGACAAATTGAATCTTATCCAGATGGAAAAGATTATTCAGATTACAGAACTTGGCTCCTGTTACTGTTATAGATAATAAGGAATATAGAATGAGACTTGAATAACGTTAAAAGCAGCTTCTTACAGATCAGCAGGGACTGTGAGAGCATAAAATACACACATTGTTTGTAGGATATATTTATCGCAAAAGCTAACTAAAAGCTTATCTATCACATCTGTGACATACACGTTAGTGAATGATGTGTTCATTCATGTCCCAAGTAACTGTCTTCAATAGCTTCATATCATATCTAAAACTACCATCAACAACTTTGAGCTAGGCATGTTTTTTAGTTTCTAGATCTGTTTCTCTCCTGTTTCTTTTTTTTTTTTACTTTTTTCACTGTGACTAATTGTATGTTCTCTTGTTCAACCCTTTTGTATCAAAACTGGCTCAGAGCTCAACTGGTAAACAGTTTCTTCCATGTAAAAAGGGAGTTACTCCTCTGCACTGTCACTACACGCATACATCATGTGAGGGATTGCTGTAGAGCCAATGACACAGTAAACGTAAATCTACTGTCAGCACAAGTTCATCCCAAAAGAGCGAGACCTGTAAAGACAATGGCCCAATGCAATCAGCTGGTTTTCCTTGGATAGAAACCTTTAAACCAATCTGACTGAAGGATGTAATGAAAATTGGTGCTATATAAATTAACAGAATTTACAATTGAACTGTTATGAACAGAACAAACAATTTACTTTTTAAGACTCTTTATTTAAAGAAAAACTGCAGCAGGTCGTAGGGTTATCGTCAGCGTGTCTGGCAGAACCCTCTGGAAGCACAGCAACAGCTGAGGGACCAAACCAACTGTAGCAGAAAGAGTAGTAATGGTCACTGACCTTCTCACAGTCTGAGGTTGGGTGGGAACAGTGAGTGCTGGCTCCAGCTGGTTGACAGGCACGCCAACAATCCCCGCTCTGATCAGGGGAATCCTTAGATGGTCTCCAGCTCGTACTCATTGGTCAGGGGACAGACAGGGTATCAGAACAGTGATGACTGAATAACGATGACTGGTTAGAGGTCCAGGAGGAATTTCCAAAATCCATAGTCAAGATTAGGTCCACGATTAGAGCTGGATGATCCAAAGTCCAGAGAGATCCCAGAGGGAAATCCTTTGCATAGTCAGGGTCTGGTTTACAGATCAGACAGGGATCCGGCTGGCTCAGATAATCGGGAGAGAGAACAGGTCAAGCAAACTAGCAGGCAAGACTCAAGTATAAAGACTCAAGTATAAAGAGACAGTACAGGTCAGGCAAAATAGGCAGCCGGAAGTCAGGAACAGCCCGCAGGAATAAATCTCACCAATTGCTCGAAATAATGTGGCACTGATTGCTTGTCTGAACGCTGCTTATATACTTATAGGTGCAGGTGTATAAGATCAGTGGTAATGAAAATGAGGCAGAGCTCAGCAGGTGTGTCTTGTGAGGAATCAAACCTGCATCAGCACCGAGATCATGACAGAAGGACATGAGGGTATGTCTGGGATGTACAGACAGTTCTTCAAGCAGGTCTCAGGGACATGTTATTTACTTTCCTAACCTCCCTCCCTCTCCA
>NW_015152932.1:0-963 GCF_000732505.1 Cyprinodon variegatus | reverse complement strand
ACCCAGAGTTCATGACCATAGATGAGGGTAGGAACGTAGATCGACCGGTAAATCGAGAGTAAATAAAACAGTAATATAAATGATATATTTACAGTTCTAACATTTCAGTTTTTTAAAAATAATAAAATAAGATAAATATAATAAAATAACCCATTTTACAAAACAGTCTAATGGCAGTGAGGAAGAAACTGTAGGAATCTGCTGGACCTGCATCAGAAGCTTCCAAGTCTATTTCCAGAGGGCAGCAGGGAAAACAATCCATGGTGGGGGTGTAAGGGGTCATTTTTGATATTACGGGCTTGGGACATGCAGCACTGAGATGAAATATCTTCAATTGAGGGAAGAGGAGCCCAGATGATCTTCTCTGCTGGTCTCACCACTCTTCTCACCTTCTTCCAGCCTGTGGCGCTGCAGCCTCCACACCTCACAGTGAGACAGCTGGTCAGAACGCTCTCTATGGTGCTTCTGTAGAAGGTGGTGAGGATGGGTGGGGGCAGCTGGGCTCTCCTCATCGTCCCCAAGAAGTACATGCACTTTTCTGCCCTTTTGACCGGTGAAGTGTTGTTTACATTCCAGTTGAGGGTGTCTGTGATGTGCATCCCCAGGAATTTGGTGTTGTTGACCAGTTAGGTTGGTTCTTTCTGAAGTCCAAGGCTGTTATCTTTGCACCAGTCCACCAGCTGCTCCACCTTCTCTCTGTAGTCCAGGTCGTTGTCATCTCTGATGAGGCCCACCACCGTGGTGTCGTCTGCAAACTTCACGATGTGATTGGTGGTAAACCTGGGGACGCAGTCATGTCTCATCAGGGTGAACAGCAGGGGGCTCAGGATGCAGCCCTGAGGGGAGCCTGTGCTTAGGATGATGAAATTAGAGGTGTTCTGTCGGACCTGGACTGACTGAGGTCTGTTGGTGAGGAAGTCGAGCAGCCAATGGCAGAGTGGTCTATTGAAACCCAGTTGTTTC
>NW_015152931.1:23468-24988 GCF_000732505.1 Cyprinodon variegatus | reverse complement strand
TATTGCTCTCCACTGAACAGATATCCATGTTAGTAGCGTCATCTGTGAGACACTGACTTCTACTCCTAAGGTTAATGGTTCAAGACCCACCCTTGACTGCTGAAAATTGTGATTATACTTGAGTAATTTGGCTAATGAGACTAATTTGTATTGGTTTTCCCTAGCAAAAATATAGATTGGATAAACACACTGCCAAATTAGACATGTCAGTTTTGCCAAAAGATTGGTTGAACAGATAACTTCCAACCTGATTAAAACTAAAAACTGTGGATAAACTATTATGTTTGAATAAAAATGACTAATACTTTTCATTTTTCTCATCATTGCCCAATTTTCACAAGCAGTTTCACTGTTTGCTTCAGTTTATTTCACTAAAATTTCAGACAACATCCATCCATCCATCCATCCATCCATCCATCCATCCATCCATCCATCCATCCATCCATCCATCCATCCATCCATTTTCTTATCCCAAGTGGGGTAGCGAGGGGTGCTGGTGCCTATCTCCAGCAGTCAATGGGCGAGAGGCGGGGTACACCCTGGACAGGTCGCCAGTCCATCGCAGGGCAACACAGAGACAAACAGGACAAACAACCATTCACACACACACTCAAACCTAAGGGGACTGTAGAGAAGCCATTTAACCTAACAGTCATGTTTTTGGACTGTGGGAGGAAGGCGGAGTACCCAGAGAGAACCCACGCATGCTCAGGGAGAACATGCAAACTCCAGAAAGACCCCGGGCCGGGAATCGAACCAAGAACCTGTCAGAAAAACAGTGCACCGTAAATGATTGTTCTCTTCTAAGACATTTTACACTTAAAAAAAAAAACTCGAAAAAGATTTTGTTATACATACCAATCATTAACAATTTCAAAGGAACTTGAAAGAAAAAAAAACAACAACAAAAAAAACAAAGAAACAATTGCAAAAAAAATCACAGATTTTATTACAAATTGTAGTTATGTACTTCACCAGTAGGTAGTGACATGTTCACATAAGGTGTCATGAACTGTGGGGATCGTTGAAGCAATTTGGCCAAATGGTTCAATGCCTCATGAGGCTTCATCTCACCATCACTAATAAAAGGGTAACAGAAGCAAAAATCCAAAAACATAAATCGACAAAAATCCCAAAATGCTGAACAGCAGGAAAATATATGGGAGAAATAAACAAAGACCAGGCTAATTAGCAGATTGGAAGCAGGTGTGAACAGAGGCAAGAAGAAAGCTAGGGAAAAGGAGACTGACACAAGGTGGCAAACAGGAAAAATCTAAGTATACAATTACAATCAAAAATACCCAGAACACAAGAATCAAAATAAGACCACTGAAAACTCAGAGATAAAACTTCAAAAAAACCAAAACCATGACATAAGTTTGAAGCCTTAATGCTAGAATCAAAGATTAACAACAGAAATAAAACTATTTCCAACCATGTCAAGCGCTTTGTAAGCCTATAGCCATAGTTGCAAAAAGACCCTCTGCTATTTTAGTTTTGTGATAACCACAGACTTCACA
>NW_015152931.1:19482-20578 GCF_000732505.1 Cyprinodon variegatus | reverse complement strand
ATAACATTATACATTTAAGCCTCCCTGTGTGGCCTGTTTACAGAGTTAGTGCGAAATAAAAAAAAAAAGTCCGACGTTGAGCGGACCAGAGTGACCAGCAGACCTCTGAGGGTAACCGCAATTTTTAACCGTAATTTTTTAAAATGTTTTTTAAGCTTTAGAAATTAAAAATATTGTTTTCAAAATGTTTTGTGTAGGGAATAAATAGTTTTGACTGTTAAAGAAATGCTAAAGAACGTTGCATGTGATGACGTCACGAGTACGCTTCTGTTCCAATACACATACGTGCTTGCGTGCTTGCGTTCTCCGTCAAGTCCGATCTTCCTGCGTTCTCGCCAAGAACGGACTTGACGAGAATGCGAGTACGTACTCGCGTTCTCGTCAAGTCGTGAATTGAGAAACGGCCTGTGTGTTGGTCTTCCAGGGTTTGTTTAATTCAGTGGAGGGCGGAACAGGATTTACCCAGAACTCGGACGGAGTGGAATGATGCAGCTGCTGGTTGCAACTAAGTTTTCTTGTGGTACTTCAATGGGTCGTGGTGAAGATGATTTCCTTACTCAGGGAGTGATCTCAGTGTTTTCAAAGGTGGTGGGATCCAAACCTCCTGTTTGGAAACTGTCGCTCAGTATAAGATTCAGTTGATCACACCTGGCAGAAGGCGGTCCGAAAAGGTCAAGTTTGCATGAAGGCTTCCTGCTGAAAGGGGAAAACAAACAAAGTTGAGTCTCAGGGAGACAAGCACTCAGTAAAACTCAATGTGATCTTAGCTTGAGTACAAAAACTTGCAGTACAAAGAATTCAGATTAGGCTCAGAATAAACAAGGCTTGGCTAGAGTACCCCAAACTGGCAAACACTCTGGCGTCGAGGTAGTGGCAACCAGCAGCTTAAGAGCAGTCCGGTGATGAGGTAACCGTGTGCAAGTGTGTGAGGAGGCAGACCGGAGCCAGGTCCCTCCTGGTGGTGGAAAGGAGAACACAAAGACAAGACAAACACAAAAGCTGGAGTCCTGACATGAGGGTTCTAACCACCATGAAAAGAATGAATATTTCAGTCAGTGGTGTATGTATATATATATATATATATATATATATATAT
>NW_015152931.1:14613-17951 GCF_000732505.1 Cyprinodon variegatus | reverse complement strand
AAATGTTGGCGGAACTCTGTAGTTACTAACCATCCTCTGCTACCACTGTTAGCCCAAATATAACTTCACTTCTGGATGAGTTCGGGAGAGCTTTATTTTTCTTTCAACCACCAACATACAGCCAACGTCCTAACACCAGAAGAGATAGCTTATCCTGCAGAGCCCCCTAGTGGGCTGGCATGATAATTGAACATAAACAAAAGACTAACAGTTAACCCCGGAGTAAGTCTTTCACTTCGGCCCTTGAGAAAGGAACTCCCCTGTTTCTCCCGACCACAGTCAGAAGACTGAGCAGGAACGGTTAACACGTGTGATTGACATGGCCTTTTTTTCAAATAGGGAATAGTCTCCATAAAATGTAAAAAGGAAAAAAGGATTTTAAGGTTTAACTGAATTTTTCAATTTAATTATAACAGAGCAAATCATAGAGAGAAACAACTCCTAAATATCAAGCTTGGTTCTCTTCCATTAGAAGAAGGAAAGAGAGACCCTAACTTGCTTTAACCCTCTTATATACTAAAATCACACCTGTTTAGGCTCAAACCGTCTCCTTAAGTCTGGAAAAATTGTTTATTATTTAATGACAATATTCATAATTTCAATAAATATTTTGTGAATATGGGACCCAAACTAGCAGAAAAAAATCCCAGACCCTACAAAAATCGGACCCATACAAAAACCAGAGCTCTGAAATAAACATTAATCAGCAATTATTAATGTGTTGGCACCACAGTCAGATATATTTCAGTAATTAAGAAGTTAATTTAGGAAATTATTTGTAATCTGTCATTTCAGTCAAAAATATTTTGCTGTCCGAATGTCAGTATGGGTTTATATCACAAAGATCTATAGCAATGGTCGTCATTGGAATGATAGAAGAAGTCACCAGCACCTTAGATAATAAGAAATCTGCATTTTGTGTATTTATTGACCTCAAAAAGCTTTTGACACAATAAATTACAAATTATTAATCAAGAAATTGGAGCCTTATGGCATCCAGGCAGTAGAAGTACTCTGGATTAAAAGTTATCTAAGCAACAGGTAAAGATTTCTGCATTGGGTGACTGCCAGTCATCATGCTTGGACATTGTTTGTGGTGTCCCCCAGGGGTCATTATTGGGGACAATTTTTTATCCTTTATATTAATGACATCTACAAAGTTTCTAAAGTACTTAAATTTGTTTTGTTTGCAGATGGTACTAATATCTTTTGTACAGGTGATAATTCGGATCCTGCTTATGGCTGATATAAACTTTGAGTTAAGTTGACTTAAGATATGGTTTGATTTTAACAAATTATCATTAAATTTGGATAAAACCAAGTTTATGTTGTCTGGAAAGGTAAGGCAGGATTCCACGAAAGTATTAAGGTACTATTTGTACAGTCCCGCTTCCTCAAAACTACCAACAAGTACCAGAAAATATTCAAGGACTCGAGAGGACGTTTCTCATTCACCAACAGTGAAACAGATAAAGTGAACAGGCACAACAGATAAGATCAGTTCCTAATAATAAAATTTAAATATTCAATTTCACAATAAAATATAAAATGTGCAATAATATAAAATATACAATACTTATGCTGGTGCAAAAAGGCAGATGGTAATGGCAGCAGAAAAAATAAAAATAAAATAATAATAATAATAATAATAATAATGATAATAATAATAATTATTATTATTATTATTCTCTCTCTTTTTTACTCTCTTTCATGCATGCATATGTCCTGCTTTAATCCAGTTTCTGACGAATGGAACTGGGTCGAATTTGTCCAGAGGAGGTCCGTTAAGGTCCATAAACTGGAGTGAAGACCTGCTGTCTTTACGCAATCTGTTCCGCGTTGCCCATGTTATTAACTGCGTAAAAGCACATGGCTAATTTGCATTGGCGAGCAGGATTGGCTGGCTCCACTTGGCAAAAAACAGAACATATTTTTGAATAAAGGTTTTGAATTTTAATACTCGACATGTTGAGCTTAAAAACATTTTAGTGACCATTAGTGACAAACAATATTTTATTTTTAATTTTTTTGACACAATTAAAGACCCCACCCCCAGCAGGTGTGTGAGGAGGCGGTCCAGAACCAGGCGCCTCCTGGTGGATGAAGGGAGACAAACACACAAACACAAAAACAGGAGTCCTGACACATAACTTTTCACGTTACCCTGTACACAGACCGACAGACAAATACACACACAAACAAAAAATATAGCCACTACATTGAAAATCTATGAATTTGTGAAAAAAGGCAGAATTTTCTCTCCTGTTGCAGATTCCTGTGCAGAATTGTTGTCCAACAATTAAACCCATTCTATTTTTCATCTGTTGCAGGAGTTCAGGGTGAGAGAGGCTGGTGCGTGACTTACTCTCCCTCACAGATCTGTGCCATAAAAGGCTCAACAGTGGATTTACAATGCAACTTTACATATCCATCCAAAATAGATAACATAGTTACAGTGGTTGAAAGCATAAAGTGGTTCACTAAAGGAACCGCCACTGCTCCCATAGATCTGAAAAATGACCCAGACTATGCAGGTCGTGTAGAGTATGGAACTGGCTGCACTGTGAGAATCAGGAATATTGGAGAGGCTGACTCTGCTTTCTACAAGATAAGGTTTAAAACAAATCACAAACATGGAATATATACAGGCGTTCCAGGTGTTAAGCTGTCTGTCTCTGGTAATATTCTTCATTTTTGATTTGATAATTTAACTTGATAAGTGATTCCATTAATTTAATTTCTGTTATGTTGTCTTGCATTCAGGCCTCAAGTTAAATGTGATCAAATCAGAGCGCAGAAATAATCATAATTGGACAAAGATGAAATGCAAAAGCAGTTGTCTGCCGGATCAACATCCCTACATCTGGATCAAGAACGGACAGGAAATTTTGGCAGAGAGCTCCTCAGTTTTTTCATATGAATTTCGTGATAAAGAGCACATTTCATGTGCTGCAAAAGGATATGAGAAGTTCCCCTCTCCATCAGTGTGTCAGTTGCCTTAAAATAATTTTGTACCATACACATCATCCATTTAGCTAATCTAATGGCCAAAAACCTAGGGCCAAACTTTGACCTGGATGACTGAGAACCTTCATCAGCCTAGGGCCAAATGGGCCAAAATCCCTCCTGCAGTGTGTTTAGACCTGGTGAAAAACTACAGGAACATTTGACCACTGTAATTGCAAACAAAGGCTACTGTACCAAATATTAACATTGATTTTCTCAGGTGTTCAAATACTTATTGACAGCTGTAACATACAAATAAATAAAAGAAGAGAAAAAAGGCTTATGTGGAAACAAGATAAGATAATTCAAGGAGAAATTCATATAAAAACATT
>NW_015152931.1:9076-12158 GCF_000732505.1 Cyprinodon variegatus | reverse complement strand
TAGAGTCTAAATTGTTCCAACAAAGACTTGTGCTCTAGTTCATAACTAAGAAAATAATTAATTTGACAGAGACTATCCAGTTACTAAAGTGCTTTTATTTTCTTTTTTAGATGCACCAAGGCCCCCCATTGTTTCACTTCATTCATCAGGGGATGTGGTGGAGGGAAGCTCTGTGACTTTGGTTTGTAGCAGTGATGCTAATCCACCGGCTAAATACACATGGTACAAGGAGGATGAACCTGATCCACGCAGCAAAGAATCAAAGCTTGTTTTCAAATCTATTCAGTCTTCTGACTCTGGAAAATATTTCTGCACAGCTCAAAATAAGTTCCTCATGATGACATCTAAGAATATCATAGTTGATGTAGAATGTAAGTATTATTTAAACAAACCCCTTATTTTTTGTACCTTGGTTCAAATGAGAGCTTAATGAAGGGATGGCTGACCTCTGGATTACCTTGAAAATGAGGTGTAATATGTCTGAAACAAAAGGTCGAACGATTTATTTTTAAACAAATGATGCACAAGCCTGCAATAACCATTTGGTCTATTTTCTGAGTTTTTCCCCATGTGGGCGGGAAGTCAGCTTCTCTCAGTTCACGCACCTCCTCCTATTTGATGACTTAGTTTGCGGTAAACACTGTGCAACTGAAACGCACTGAAAGAGGTGAACTCTCCGCAGTGCAAGTGGAAAACTCTGTTCGATGTGAATGCACCTTTATAGATCCATGCTTTTAGGTTTGTTTGGTTTGTTTCCCTTAACCCCAGAGAGGGCCCTGGCAGAAGGACGCTCACACTGAGCCTGGTTCTGCTGGAGGTTTCTTCTTTTAAAAGGAGGTTTTTCCTCTCCACTGTCGCTGCATGCATGCTCAGTGAGAGGGATTGTTGAAGAGTCAATGAGTAGATGCAATCAGCTGTTTTTTCTTGAAACAATCTGATTTCATTTTCTCTCTAAATGGTCTTGAAATGATGTGTTGGCGCTTTATAAATGAACTGAAATGTATTGAAATACAATTTTATTATTTTATAGATGAAAAAACATTCAAAGCAGGGCGTGGATGACATATCCTTGTTATTTTGGATTTTTTCGTCTTTTAGATTTACATCACAGTTCAGCTTATAAACATTATCAGTCAAGAAATGTACAAGTGTTGAATAGCTGATGTCAAAGATTACTCGTCAAAGGCAGGCTTTTAGTACCATGGCTCCAATATTACAGCATCCAAAAAGGAAACATTGTGAAGAATCAGTGATGTAATTTCAAATGAACCTCCTCAATCTGATCCTTATATCTTTATTTATTCAGATGCTCCCAGGCTTCCGGTGGTGTCTTTGATTCCTTCTGGTGAAATCAAGGAGGGCATGTCATTAACACTGACCTGCAGCAGTGACGCCAACCCTGCAGCTAATTATAGTTGGTTTAACAAAAATGAAAAATGGCCACAGTATTCAATTCAGAACTTGACGATTGCAAATATAGGCCAACAACACAGTGGGCTTTATTACTGTGAAGCCATCAACAAAAGAGGAAGTCACAAATCTGCTATACATGTTACTGTTTTTGCAAGTAAGTTGGATAAAGCACCCGGTGCAGACATGCAATTTAAGCGTAAGTTATATTTTTTGGGAGTCGGATTTTATGTGAACATAATGAGTAGTTTGTGACTTATCTTAAGATGCTAATACTCCTATCAGCTTTACTTTGATTTAGACATAGGATAAAACTACAAATCTGTTATTGAGTCTTAGAAGAAATGACTAATTTACTAATGATAGTCCAATTAAAGTTATTTAAAGTATCTGTCATATCACACAATAAATAATAAAAATATTAATTGTTCATGTGAAAGGTAATATTTATGGTGTATGTTGTTGGATTGACCATGATTTATGATGGCTGTCCATTGGTAAACCACAGAGGGACGAAATGAGACAAAATATGCACACAGTGCAGAAAATGTAGACTATGACCTTTATCATAGTTTCTGTGATCTATTTCACAGCTTAGTCTTCCGTGCTAAGTTAATATAGGTTTTCTTTTATTTTTATAGCCAAACTGGACTAAATTTCTTTATATGTCAAGTTCATGTCATACATATTGTTCCATGGTCAGACTCCATCTTGAATATTTTACAAAAAGCAAAAATTATTTAAAACACCATATTTGTTTAAACATTGGGACAATATCTGAGTTTGAAAATAATTCATAGACTGGTCTTATCTGTAAAGTTCATAAGTAATTTCAGGCTGAGCCTCAGGGAAGATGGATTTGCTCCTTTGTGTAAGGAGCAGCAGAGGGAAGTACTCGCTGAGGACATTGCTAATGTGAAAACTACCATTGTTAGAAAGTGGTCTAACCAGGAGCAAAGTCACAGTATGCTAAATATCTCAGCATTTTAGTCCACGAGGTTCCTTATAGATTGTAAGACGCCATATCTAGCCATAGCTTGTCGATTCCCCCTTTAATACTGATGTTAAAATTCATGTGAACAAAAAAACTAACCATGTAATAAGGGACAATTCACAAGGATGACAATTAATTTTGTGGAATGTAAGCTGTAGAGTTTGCAAGACACTTATCCAAAACAATTATTTCATAAACTCAGCATTTTTTATTCCAGTTTAGTAAAAAAAAAAAAAAAAAAAAAAAAAACACTAAAAACAAACAAACCAGCTATATATGAAGAATTTAATAACTTGTATAGTAAAGGTTTGAATGTTCATTTTCTATTAAAATGTTAATATGTTTCTTGTAGCGATGCGCTTCAAAATAATGAATATCACGAAGCTGGCTGTGGCTATACTGTTGCTGCTGATACTTCTTTCTCTTTTGATGAGGTAAGATCAGAAAGAAAACAACAGATAGTTCCCCCATGACAGTTTTTATAGAACATCCTGAATTTTTTTCTTTGCTTCTGTTTATGTATTGAAATACTTAACATGCTGAATTCAGGAAAAAGAAAGGAAGTAGCCAAAAAACTGAGTCAAAGGAATATGAAGAGCATCTCGAGGTAAGATGTCCAGTTGATCACAAGCAAACACAATTCATGACTATTGGTGTAGAGTGTCAGTCATACAGTAA
>NW_015152931.1:5776-7948 GCF_000732505.1 Cyprinodon variegatus | reverse complement strand
TATATATAAAAATTTTAATCACACTATTCTGTCTCCTATATTAGCTCGACCCGGATCCTGAGTATGAGAACATCTCTACTTTAAGAGCCTTCATTGGATTCCAGAAGGAGAGAGAGAAGGAAAACAACGCAATGTGAATTTAGGACATACTACAGAATATTGTAAAAAAAAAAAAAAAAAAAACTGCAAATACAAATTTACTATAAGATGCATTTTAAAGTCATCAAGTTCAAAATGAATTTATAAAAGTAATTTGATTTATTTACTTTTTAATAATTTTTTCACATATTTAGCTCTATCATGGTGACTGCAGCTCTAAAGGTTTGCAGATTAGAAGTAAAAGAAACAGCAGTGTCAAAGAAGGAAAGGATCTCTAACTTTCTGAAGCAAGGTGTACATTACAGTATTAATAAAAAAGTGTGTATTAGAACAGTAGCTCATTTCTGTTTTGACTTCGTTCTCAATCTGCAAGTTTACTAGTGTTTCCTACAATTTCTAAAAGGCAGATCTTTTAGTTAACAGGCTCCTCTCCTGTGGAACCAACTACCAGTTTTAGTCCGTGAGGCAGACACCCTGTCTACTTTTAAGGCTAGGCTTAAAACTTTCCTTTTTTAATAAAGCTTATAGTTAGAGTGCCTCAGGTTATACTGAGCTATCTAGTTATGCTGCTATAGGCTTAAACTGCTGGAGGACATAGGAGCCCTTTTTTTATCATTCTACTTCATTCTATCGCTATTCTCCGACGCTGCACAATTGTTAGTTCAATCTGTAATGTCATGCTCTCTCTGCTTTTTCTCATAGTAGCTTCATCTGGTCTGTTCCTGTTTTGCTGTGACATCATTATGGAGAGAAATATAAGCTGTGCTGCTGCCATCAACACCTTTGTTTATAGGTGTTCGAGATCGGCCTGTTTTTCATTGGAGTCCTATTTCTCTGACTGTGACTGGCTAGATGTGCTCTCTTCATCCTCCGTCTGCCTGGCTGTGTGTTTGGACAGGGCCGCCTGTGGAGCTTATTTACAGTTGCCTTTTGTATCTGCTTCTTAATGTATGTCTGCTTCTGTCTCCTTGAACCCCAGTCGGCCTCGGCAGATGGCCACTCACACCGAGTCTGGTTCTGCTGGAGGTTTCTTCCTTTTAAAAGGGAGTTTTTCCTCCCCACTGTCGCTACAAGCATGCTTAGTGTGAGGGATTGCTTTAGAGTCAGTGAGTTGATGCAATCAACTGGTTTTACTTAGATAGAAAACTTTTAATCAATTTGATTGTATTATCTGGTGAATTGCAAAGTACCTTGGGATGATATGTGTTGTGAATTCGTGCTATATAAATAAACTGAATTGAACTGAATTTTTAAGAATCCAACTTCAGCTACTTGATTGCATCCAGGAAATAAGCAAAAAGAGATGGTAAATTATCTGTTGACCTCCAAACTAATTAGTTAATCTGTTTTTACACATTTGACAGTTAATCCACAAACAGTTTTTGTGCTTCAAACTCATCGGTTTGTCTTTTTGAACTTGAGTTAAAGGGCACTTTTTATATTTCATGAGGTTCTACATTTTGCCAAAGGCCATATTCAATAAACTAAAAAAGGTTTCTGGGACAGACTTCAATGCTAGCACTCTCCATCTTCCTCCATCTGACAATAATTTTGTCTGGTTCTTTTTAAATATTTTGTGCTACATAATTTAATGCTTTAATTTTTGTGATCTCTTTTCTTGCTCTCCCTTATTCTACTGGTTTGCCATGAGAACTTGAACAGGTTTTTCAATGAGTTAGCAAAGTTTCCAAAAAATATGTCTTTGGATCCACAGCTTTGGATAAAACTTATTTGACTTACCACATTTATTTCAGTATTGTTTTAAAGGCTTGGTTATTTTTCATTTTCCACATAATTTCCCAAAAATGTATCATATATAGCAACCCTATCTAGCCTATCTAGCAACAGTTATTAGAATTAAGAAATTATGAGAACTTTGTTTAAAGAAATCAATGTATCACTGTGACTCTCGCAGGGTGGGACAACATTTATGAATATTCAGTGGTTCAAAAGAAGGTACTTTAACAAACTGTCCAACATGTTGATCTGTACTACCCTGTGTTACACGTAGTGCCAGATCTATACCTTTATTTTTGGGTTGGAGAGCACAGAACCGAACCCATGAATTAACCT
>NW_015152931.1:0-1047 GCF_000732505.1 Cyprinodon variegatus | reverse complement strand
TGCCTTGCTTGAATCTGTTCCTCTTCTGCTTCACTCGCTCTCCACCTTTGGAGAAGACCTGCTTACATGTTACAGATCTTATGACCATCTGCAAAAAATGTTTTGCTATTCTGTGTAATAATTAAAAAATTGTAATAAAGATGTCTTGTTTAGAGAGAACTGATTTTTTAAGTATATGGGTGCTTCTGGAAAGTATTTAATATGGGGCGCTCACATAGCTTCCATGATATATTTAAAATGATCTACTAAATGAAAGGTTTCTCTTTGTCAGCTTAACAACTGCCTTTTGGAGCCCCATCATGCTTGATTACATGTTTTTTGCTTTTTATCATAAGTATTTTTTTGTACCACAATTCAAAGATTTTTTTCAATGTCACCTTATTTCACTGGCAGGTGATTCTTTTTTTCCATAAATGTTCAAGCACACCTGTACAGACACATTTGATACGAAAAATACTGTTGTGATCTTATATTATATTCAATTCCCATCCAGGTTGGATGCCATATTAATGTTGTGAATAACTGTTATATTCAATTCCCAGCCAGCAAGGAATAAATATTTTCTGATACTTTAAGATGGATATTGCCCTCCCCGGTAGGGGTGATAAACGTCTTATTTAATCAGATATTATTTTCGCTGTTATATATTATTTATGAACACATGCCCTACTAGCTGTGTGAACGAGTGATTTGAGCTTAAATCATGGTCAAACAGTTACTTCTGCACATACATGGAATAAATTCACCACAACTTCTGTTCAAAATATAAGAGTTTATTAACAAAAATCATTCAGCTCCAAGTCCAAGTTCAAAACTCTTAACTAAAACTACTGAAACTCAACTAAACTAAACTACTGTGTACAAAGAGGAAGGGGAAGGATGGTTAAAACCATATTACAGTTTAAGATGGATTTTGAGTTTGAAAACCAAATTTTTTACCCTTAGTGAAATAAAGCTTGTCCGAGCTTCAATAACAGCTCAAAACATATTACTGTAGCATAGCAGAGCATGCAATCCATCCTGTTAGCTTTGTCTTTACCCATCAGT
>NW_015152930.1:23367-25000 GCF_000732505.1 Cyprinodon variegatus | reverse complement strand
TTCATCGTGATAATAAATTATCTATAATTGCTGAACAATTTAAGAATCATACAGACACAGACATACAGCACCTGTGTCCTGTGTCAGTGCCTAAAGCTTTCTTTGGTGTCGTCAACTATTCAGACTGATATCTGATGGCGGTTTTATAGAAATATTAGTATGAAGGACCACAGAAAAAAAATTTGTGTAGAACACCAAGAACTGTTGTGTAAATGTAACCTTGGTTTAACTTAAGCCAATTCATCAAATTACCAATTGGCTTGTTAAGAGATTAGCATAACAGGTGTCTTAGCTTGTCCTTGATAATGTCAGCTTAAGCCATGGATTTGTGCAAAGATATATGAGATTAAACTCTGTACACCTTAAATGTGATGGTGACTACCTGATCCACTGTTACTACCCTATTTGGAAACTTTGCGATGTGGTTCAGACACCTTAAGCTTTAGACATCTTGATGAAACCAGTTAGAGCTTTGGTCTGTGCCCTGTTACATGTAGGAAACACTGATGCATACAGGAAAACCCCAGACAACGTGTGGTTAGAAAGAGAAGAAAACATTACATTTAGTATTACTACATCTGATCTCATAGTGTTCAAGCATTGTACTATTTTTTTTCTGTACTGAAGGTTTAATGTATATAAAAAAATTAAAAAAATTTGTTGATGCCTAAAGATGTTTTTTACTTTTGCAGTATTTTAAGTACACTTCCACTTAGGCAATACAAGGACTTGTCAATATAATGCCTCAAACTCACTGTGGATCCAGACATTTGAATTGAGAAAGCTTCCTGGAGGGGAAGCGAAATGTCTTCAAACCTTGGAAACCAAGTCCAGTGGATTGTTTTTTTAAACTTTTACGGAATAACCATAACAAATAAATGTCTTACCTTTGAAGTTTTGAGGATTTCTGTTTCACACTTCCATAATTTAAACAGACTTTTTTTTTGTAATTTCAACACCTAAACATTTTTAAATTGATAGTTTAAACAGAATTTGCGATAGATTTTCACAAAGCATGATCACATGATCGATTTAAAAATTAGGCATCCCCAATATTCAAAAAAAGATGAGGAAATCATGAAATTGGGGAAACAACTTTAAGCTATTCCAGGAGAAAGTTACTATAACCTTTTAACTTAAAATTTACCACATACCAGACACAAAGAAGAAGTAATAAACACAAAGGGCTTAACAAATATGGTCAGAACTAAACAATTATTAACTCTGATAATATCTGGATATGACTGAAACATACCTGCAATAAAGTTTGTTGTCTTTCAGCTGCTCTTTAACCATTTTATCATAGGGACAACTCCAACTTATTGCCAATCATAAAAGCTTGAAATACTAGGAAACAAACAAAAGGAAAATCAAACCACAACCACAAATTAATCAACCAAAGACCTATCCACACATACAGTAGGCCTGTTGGGATCTGGAGCTGTACCACCTTTCTCCAGCAGAGTGCACTGTGGGTCTCCTGGGTTCCTGGTTCTTATATCCTCAATCCATCCCTGATTGAGGAATATGAGAGCTCCCTCCCGTCGACATCCTCTGGACCACCAAGAGACGGTCGTTGAGAGGGGGGTACTGTTGGGATCTGGAGCTGTACCACCTTTCTCCAGCAGAGTGC
>NW_015152930.1:18834-20975 GCF_000732505.1 Cyprinodon variegatus | reverse complement strand
TAAAAACTGAACCTCCCCACATATTGAGCCAAAAACCCAGAGGACTCCGCAGGGGAGGAACAGTGGACGATCAGGAGACGAGACAAACACAAAACCTTCTTTCCACTGGCCAGCAAAATCCAGGACATGAACCTTAAAATTAACTAACTGAACAGAACGACTAACTGAGAACAAATAATGATCTGGCACTTAATGCTCAGGCTGAACTGAATATAACCCAGAGGAAACAGGTGAGAGGGATAAATAATAATTGAGGCAGGGAGGGAAAACGGCAGGTGAAAGAAATATCCAATTAAGTAGGAGCAAACAGGCCAGATCATGACAAGTTGTAACACAGAAGACAGGCACCAGTTTCCCTCCTTGGAAGAACAAGCTGTTATAGAAATTTGATGAATGGATAAACTAATGTAAACAGTGCATTCACTTAATAAGTTACATACATATTCATGTGGTGCAGGAGAAAAATAAATGAAGACAGTAAATGACTAGGTGAAGCCCTTTCTTAAAGATGTTACAATTTTTGACAAGAGGTGGTTAATATTTAAAGTTTGGATCTTTGTTAGTTTTACAAAAAAAAAAACTATTTTGTTTCATGCAGTCCATCTCACTTCTGCTTATAGACAAAAACTAAATTTCTGAGAAAGGATGAGAAACTGAAAGTATGGCAAGGAAATGTACTTTGTATAAATTGTGGCAGGTGAAAGCAGATCATGACTGAGATAAACAATCTTTGTGGCTTCCACAGCTTAGCTCACCTGCACCTTTTAGTGTCAACTTATGACAGTTTGCAGAAGTGGAAAGCAGTGCCCCCCTGACGAAATAGGTGCCCTACTTAAAATGTTATTTGTTATTTTTATTATTATCCCTGGTGCTGATACTAGTATTATTATGCACAAACTACACTCCCAAGGAAACATAATTCAGGATTAAATAGACTGATCTCAAAATTTGCATTGAAGTTTAGTTCCCTCTTTCAACAAATGCATCAGTTACACTCATGTCGATTAGTTTCTCTGTTGTCTCCTAAAAACATGATTGTTGTGAATGCAGTTACCAACAGATAGTAACATTTATCTGCTTAAAAAGTCGAAAAAAGTGTGTTCACATTTAAAGTTGCAAAATTTGGAAAAGTTCATGGGTTTAAAGGAAAAGATTAGCAAAGCATATTTCTGTAACTTTTTAATTAAGTTATTTAATAAAGTTAAAGAGCAAGAATTCTTTGCATCATGCCATAAAATATTCCTTCCCAAAAAAACAGCGGTATTGTCAGTAAGCCTTCTTTTTAATAACTGTTTCTATTTCCTGATCGTGAACAGTGATCTGATCATTTGCATTGAAGTTTAGTTCCCTCTTTCAACAAATGCATCATTTTAATCAGTTCCTCTGTTGTCTCTGTTGTCTCCTAAAAACATAATTGTTCTGAATGCAGTTAACAACAGATAGTGACATTTATCTGCTTAAAAAGTTGAAAAAATGTATGCTCTTAACAGCATAAATTGAGATACAGCTAAAGCCATTGGATTACATTACCTTACATTACACATATTGGCTAAAATGTAGAGGTGAGGGAATTAAAAAGGCCTTTAATAAATGATAATCAGGGCTACTGCAAAAAAAACCTCTCCAGTCTAGATAGAGACTGGAAAGAGAGATTGAGTGGTAATTTAGGTGTTTGTGCCACAAAGCTTTATTTCAACAACATACCCACCTTAAAGTAAAACATGAGTTTCCTCGTCTTTTGAGCACAATTTTTGAGATCCTTTGGATCATGGTGACAATTACTTATATGAGTGATACAGCTTTTCAGGGGCAGACTGGATCCCAGAACCCTGTGTTGGCAGTGCGACATGCAGTTCAGTCTGAAAAACTCACACAAAGAGAAAAGACAATTAGGAGAAATTTATTGATACAATTACTTTCTCTTTGGCGCTCAGACCTCGGCAGGAAACATAGCACTTAATTTTGATAGATATGTATGAACAGGAGCAAAGAATAGGGCTGAAACTGGTGGTGGAGTGGAGATAGATGAAGTTGGTCAGACTATAGACTGCTGGTTAGCGAGACTGTCTGCTGAGCTTTAGGGGGAGGTCCAGTGGATTGCGTAAGCTGATACTATAGCTTCACTCAGGGACCTGGAAGAT
>NW_015152930.1:14858-18630 GCF_000732505.1 Cyprinodon variegatus | reverse complement strand
TTAGAAGAACTGAACTGTTTCTGTTGGGGAGACTCAATGTTAGTGTGTGAGAATTCTCTTTACAGTTCAACTGTTTGTGTTGTTTTCCTCTGCAGAGTAAAATAAAACCTTTTCTTCCTGTCATATCAACTCTCAGTGCTCATATTAATTCACAATGGCCATGTGAAATTACACAAGCTACTTAATGTACGCCTTCATGCTAAGCTGCTCGGTCAAAAATACAGTCCGTGGAACCGTCCTTGAAGTGTCCAAAGTCCTGATGAAGTTGAATGAATTCATCTTCTTCCATGTAAACTGTATAAAAAAGGATTTTATGCTATCACAGGTGAGTCAGTAGGCTACTTATATTTATATAAAATGTCATATCCATCACTTGATCAGATAATATTTGGAATGCCATACATTGTGAACACACACCCTACTGGCTCTGTGTTAGAACAACAAATTAAAGTGTGAATTAAAGTGTGAATCTAGGTCAAATCATGGTCAAACAGATAACTCTGCATATATATGGAATAAATCAACCACAACTTCCATTCAATTTATAAAGGTGGTTCACACCAAAAAATGCTTAAACGCCAAAATTTGGATGCTGGGTAAAACACTAGTCAAAATGCTTTGACGCTTCAATACTCTGGATGCTCAGTGCTCTATTTGCTTAGCTGCTCTGTTCTTTAATTCAAGCTAGAAAGCAGCTTGGCTTTATTTACCTGAATGATTTGGAAAATTGGTTTTAACATGTTTTTAAGTGAAATAATCCACCTCAAAACATCACCTGTGCAGTCTGCTTTTTGTTAAAAGGTTTAAGACTCAAAACTTGTTTTGATTTTCTTCAAGACCTGGAAATTTCTGTCCGGTTTTAAACCATTTCATAGCACAGAGCCAGCCCTTTTAAAAGTTTTTAATGATATACTTTTAGCAACTGATTCAGGTGACTTTGTTGTTTTTGGTGCCGTTGGATTTATCATCTGCTTTTGATACAGTTGATCATGTCATTTTACATTCCCGTCTGGAACAGTGGGTGGGCATATAGCTCTAGATTGGTTTAAATCGTATTTGGCTGAACATACCTTTTGTGTCTGTCTTGATGCCCATAGGTCCCCCTCTGCTCCACTGGGCGTGGTGTCCCACAGGGCTCAGTTCTAGGCCCGCTTCTTTTCCTAATGTACCTTCTTCCTCTGGGCTCAATTTTTAGAAATTATGGGATTGCCTTTCATTGTTTTGCAGATGACACACAGATATATTTACCACTAAAGAATGTAGACTCCAACTCTCTACCATCTCTGGTTTTTAGTCTTGAAGATGTGAAGGCTTAGGTGGCCCTACATTTTTTGAAACTCATTGAAGACAGAGACAGAGGTAATGATCTTTGGCAGATCCACTGCTGATTCCTTAACCAGTCTTGGCTCCTTGGCTCAGTGCACTAAGCCGGTTAAGATGGATGCTGGTGTTAAGATGGAAGCACACATCAGAGCCGTTACAAAGTCCAGCTTTTTCCACTTAAGGTAGCTAGCCAAAATAAATAATAATAATCCTTACACTAGCTGCCAATACATTTTAGGATTGATTTTAAAATTCTTTTATTTGTTTTTAAAACTCTTAATGGCCCTGCCCCTCCTTATCTGTCTGAGCTTTTACATTCTTATACACCCTCCCGTTCCCTCAGGTCAGCTAATCAGTTTTTTCTGAGGTCCCAAAGAAAAAATGCAATCTCAGAGGGGACCGTGCTTTTTCTGTGGCAGCTCCTAAGCTATGGAACGATTAAATGACTGCCCCAAAGGGGCCAAAAGATTAGGTCCTTCGGCCGTAGCGGTGAGACCGGCGGACCAAAGCACCTATTCCACACCTCCGCGACTCTGTCTCCAGGCAACCATTATTACGGCGCAGGACACATTTAAGTTGCATGCCCTGATCGATTCTGGGTGTGATTTTTGCTTGATTGATTCCTCTTTTGTTCGTCGAGTTCAGCTCGAGATTGTTCCTCTGCATACCCCCCTCCAGGTTTCGGCCTTGGATGGAGGGGAACTTCCCCAGATCACCCACCAAACCAAACCCTTGGAGGTTGTTGTTTCGGGAAACCATAGAGAAATTATGTCTTTCTTTATCTTTCCCGTTAAGCACGCTCCACTGGTTCTGGGTTGTTCTTGGTTAACTTCACATAGCCCTCATATTAACTGGTCAGATTGACGAGTGGAGTCCTGGTCTCCATTTTGTCTTTCACGTTGTTTGCTATCCGCCGTTCCTGTTAGCCCACCTTCCGTTCATCCTCCAGCGGAGGTTGATCCGGAGAACCTCGTGTCGGTACCAGAATGCTATCATGAACTTAAGATGGTCTTTAACAAATCAAAGGCTTGTTCTTTGCCACCTCATCGCCCTTACGATTGTGCTATTGACCTCCTGCCCAGCGCCCCGCTGCCTTCTAGCCGCCTCTATAATATTTCTCAGACTGAACGGCAGGCCCTAGAGAAATATATAAAGGAGTCATTAGCAGCTGGGCAAATTCGTCCTTCGTCCTCTTCTCTCCTCCGCGCTCGAACCGGTCCAGTCAGCTACCATCTTTACCAAGTTAGATCTACGTAATGCTTACCACTTGGTTAGGATCCACCGGGGGGACGAGTGGAAAACTGCCTTTAAGACGCCTCTGGGACATTTTGAGTATCAAGTTATGCCTTTTGGATTATGTAACGCTCCCTCAGTGGTCCAAGCCCCCGTCAATGACGTCCTCCGAGATTTATCTGAATCTTTTTGTTTTTGTTTACCTGTATGACGTCCTCATTTACTCACGAAGCATCAAAGAACACAGACTTCATGTGCGGCAGGTCCTCCAACGTCTTCTCAAGAACAGACTCTTTTTTAAATCTGAAAAGTGTGAGTTCCACAAGCCTTCAGTCACGTTCCTGGGTCTCATCCTGGAGGGGGGGCGTGTCCGCTCAGACCCTGAAAAGTTAAAGCTGTCCTCGACTTGCCCGTTCCCTCCACTCATAAGGAGTTACAACGCTTTTTAGGGTTTGCAAACTTTTATCGACGTTTCATCCGTGGTTACAGCCAGATCCCTGCCCCCCTCCATGCTCTCACGTCCATTAAGGTCTCTTTTGTTTGGAATCCTGAGGCTAACTCTGCCTTCTCTGACCTTAAGGATAGATTCTCCCATGCTCCCATTCTCATCCATCCAGACCCCTCCAAGCAGTTCATCGTGGAGGTTGATGCTTCGGACACTGGCGTTGGACCAGTTCTCTCTTAGTGTTCGGACCAGGACCAAAAACTGCACCCCTGCGCCTTCTTCTCCCAACGTTTCTCTGCCGCTGAGCAGAACTATGATGTGGGGGACAGAGAGCTCCTAGCAATCAAGCTAGCCCTGGAGGAGTGGCGCTACTGGCTCGAGGGGTCCTAGCAGCCCGTGTTGATTTGGACTGATCACAAAAATCTCGCCTTCCTCCTAGCCTCTAGGCGTCTCAATCCCAGGCAAGGCAGCTGGTCTCTTT
Source organism: Cyprinodon variegatus (assembly GCF_000732505.1). NCBI lineage: Eukaryota > Metazoa > Chordata > Actinopteri > Cyprinodontiformes > Cyprinodontidae > Cyprinodon > Cyprinodon variegatus. The sequence continues at coordinate 15,148 of NW_015152930.1, read as the reverse complement.
TTTTTTGCACGGTTCTACTTACAAAATCTTACCGTCCAGGAACCAAGAACCAAAAGCCTGATGCTCTGTCCCGCCTACACGCACCCCTGGACTCGGAAGGACAACCAGCTTTGGTCCTCCCCCCGACCTGTACCTTCGGGGCTTTTCATTGGGAGGTTGAGGACCTGATCGCCCAAGCTCGCCTCTCAGAGCCCGACCCTGGAAATGGCCCGCCTAACCGCACCTTCGTCCCGTCCTCTGTGCGGTCACATCTGATTCAGTGGGCTCACTCAGAGAAGTTCTCTGCACAC
>NW_015152930.1:11090-13075 GCF_000732505.1 Cyprinodon variegatus | reverse complement strand
TTTGTTTTAATAAACAGTCAAACTTTTCATCTGCCTCCGTTGTGTTGTGCATGTGGGTTAGAAATCTGAATCCCACCATGACAGTATCATTTGCGAATTGACTGATGCAAAATTCATAATCAAAAATATTTATACCGGTACCTTTAAATTCTGAGTTGTTTACAACCAAATAAGCCAACATCTGGGTTCCACAAAAAATTTTCTATTCTAGGGGTCATTCCTGGGTTTAGAGAAACATAACTGATTATGTCTTTATACAATATATTTATTACTTTACAAAACTTTTCCCCAAATCCTAACATTTTTAGTGTCTGAATCAGAAAGGGGTGTTCTATAGAATCAAAAGCTTTGAAAAAGTCAATGAAGAGAACGAGACTTATAAGCGACTGATAGTCTAGCAAATCTAAAACTAATCTCACATTATTATGGATATTTCTGCCTTAATGAAGGCTGACTGAACCTCATCGACTAGAGTGGCTAGTACATTTTTAATTCGATTTGCATATACTAAAGCTACTCATTTGTAGTCATTACACAGAAGAGTTACAGGTCTCCAATTATTCAGGTTTAGCAAATTCTTATTAGGTTTAGGTAATAAAGTTATCAGTCCAGTTTTCATCGTGGGGGATAAGCATCCTTTATCTATACATTCTAAAAAAGCTTTATGTAACAGCTCTTTAATATCATTCCAAAAGTGTTTATAAAATTCTGACGTTATGCCATCAATTCCTGGTGACTTCCCATTTTCCATCTGTTTTATTGCAGTTTCCATTTCTGTTATGGTTAAGTCTTCATTTAATATTTTTTTTCCTTGTTCATTTAATTTTTTATGTTGCCTTTGATTGTTTCAAACAGTATGCCACATTCTTCTTTTTGGAAATTGGATTTATACAAGTTGTTGTAAAAACTCCATATTTCAACATTTACCTTTTTTTGGTAATCAATAATTGTTTCGTTTTTCTTCAGTTTATTTATTCTCTTTTTGTTTTGCCTCTGTTTTTGTAATCTATAGAAGTATGCTGTATTTTTTTCTCCAAGTTTTATCCATCTCACTTTTGATCTTATAAATGCCCCATTAGCTTTTTCCTTATACATGTCATATAATTTGACTTGAAGTCTGTTCAATTCAGCCTTTGCTTCTGTTGTTATATCAGTTTTTCCACACATCTGATTTATTTTAAAAAATTATTTCTTTTTGTTTTCTCACCTGTGACATTTTTTTCCTTGTTCCAATGGCTAACTGTTTAAGTTCATATTTGAGCCACTCCCATTTGTTCGTATGTGACAAATCCAGACCATTTATGGTTTGAAAAAGAGTTTTAACTTGGCTACAGAATTCGGCTTTAAGTAATAAACTATTATTGAATTTCCATATGTTTTCTGATGATTTAAGTTGTTGAATTATTCTCAGTGACAGTTCAATCATGCAGTGGTCTGTTAGGGGGGATATGGAAATATCACATTTTAAAACATCTTTAGCTATAATCTGAGAAATTGACCAATAATCTAATCTTGAACACAGATTGTTATCTGCAGAGTTAGACTAAGTGTATTTTACAGAGGTGGGGTTTGAGATTCTCCAATAATCCACTGTATGTCTTGATGTACATAGATTGGTCAAAAATATCATCATATACAGATCTTGAAAAACAAAACAAAATTTAAATTCAAAGACTCCGAATTGATAACTTTGAACATAGCAATAAGTGAGGAGGTTTTTTAGCTAATCAGCTAAAAATAAACAAAGAAAAAAACGACTATATTTGCAGTTACAGACTCAATTGGTAATATATTACAGGATCCGGAGGGTATTAACAATGCCTTCCGAGATTTCTATAAATCTGTATACACATCACAGTTAAATCCATCAGATAATGATATCAAGCGATTTCTGGATAAAATAACTCTTCCTAAATTATCAGAGAGTCAAAGAGTGACCCTGGACTCACTGCTGTCTACAGCTGAAGTTCAGGAAGCATTAAAAA
>NW_015152930.1:6945-8651 GCF_000732505.1 Cyprinodon variegatus | reverse complement strand
TATCGTGGTGTATTCTTGAATATTGAACATAATCGAATCATTGGGTCAGGAAATCGATACTGAATCGTATCACCATGATGGGTGTGATTTACACCCCTACTTGTTATGCACATGTCCAACTCTGAGTGGACTACTCAGAGTTGAGTAAAATAACTCAGAGCAGCCTTTATGAAACCAAAGGCTGCTCAGAGTTTCAAACTTCCAGCTAAATCAATTTAGATCAAGGATTTGAGTCTGAGTTTGTGAAATCTACTTTGTGAAACATGCCTCTGCTTAATGAAATCACAGCCATATGAATGAGCCAATTAATAATCATTAGCAAGTATAACAGCCTCCTAAACCATCCATGGATGGAAAAATGCCCTGGCAATGAGACTTGAAATAGCTCTAAAATAATCAATTCTCAGAGAACTTAAATAGTTTTAATGCCCACAGAGGGGCACAAGGTTTCCAAATCAGTGCCCAAATCCCAAATAAACTTCAAATGAGACTTCTCACCCGGTGTCCACCATATTTATTACCTATCTGTCTCAGGGAAAAGCTCACAGGCTTTAAGGAGAGCAGGCTTATCTGTTTTATAGAATCTGCAATCAGCAGCATGGAAAGCAAAAAATCTGGATCCACTGTAACATCAACATAGGTGAAAGATCTGACCATCCATAAGTGTGTACTAAGTGCACAAACAAAGAGAAAAAAATCTCTTGGTCTTCCTCATTAAACATGCTAATCTAAATCCATTTGACATGGTTATTCCTGGCTTGTTTCCTCTTACATGCATGAGCACTTCTAGTAATTATGTATCCAGTGATCTTGGGTGTTAGCCATTTGGTGTAACTTCACTATTCTCATCTAATACATTGAAAACTATAGTGATGCAGATGAACTGTAAATAGAGCTGTGCACAAGTTCAATAGGGCTAACACAGTCCAAAACAGATGCTAATGATAGACTTGATGAGAATTTCTGGATTATTCCTGAATTTTGGACTACTTTTAGTAAAGCTTTCTATGACCTGAATGGTAAAAAGATAATAATTGGCACCAAATTAGTCAAAACATCTACAAAATTGAAGCAAAAACAACATTAGAAATATGTTTGTTTTTTTCAATGCAGATAATCTAATGTAGGGGGTTCCAGCCCAAGTCCCAGAGAGCAATCGTCCAAGAACTATTACCGTATTTTAATGACTATAAGGCGCATATAAAGGTCTTTTTTTCCCCCTCAAAATGCAACCTATTCTCATTATGAGTTCTTATGAAATCATACGAAAAGTTATGCACCTTAATTTCGTACGTTTTTTTCGCCGTATGCACATCTTACGCACCATTCAAGAACATTGAATTTAAAATACAATTAGCCCTAACCCTGACCCTAACCTGATAATGGCCGAAACACTCTGTGACCCCAAGGTCCACTACTGAGAATGTGTTCATTAGTTTAGAGGTGTCACTCTTGATGCTGTTTTAGTTCAGAACAGAATAAGGGACAGTTTATGACTTGTTTGGTACAGTTTCATCTCTAGCCCATATCTTGCTCTTTAATAAAAACCGAAGTATATACCTTTAATAGTATACCTTTAATAGACCTAAAAAATATAGATTTATTAAACGTTTCCCTCTACCCACCTCCCTTCCCTCAGTTTAGAACTGTAGGGAGTGGAGGGGGCGGAGTTTTCATGCCAGACCGGCGGGGGTCAGCTTAGCCCA
>NW_015152930.1:0-1823 GCF_000732505.1 Cyprinodon variegatus | reverse complement strand
TTTCAAGACCGACCTGCGCTTCCAGAGCTCCGCCGTCATGGCTCTGCAGGAGGCCAGCGAGGCTTACCTGGTTGGTCTGTTCGAGGACACCAACCTGTGCGCCATCCACGCCAAGAGAGTCACCATCATGCCCAAAGACATCCAGCTGGCCCGCCGCATCCGTGGAGAGAGAGCATAAGTGAAACTCATCCAACAAAACCCAACGGCTCTTTTAAGAACCACTTACATCTTTTCAGAGCTCTGATCCTGTATCACATGTTAAACAGCACACCTTGTATAGATGGAATGAAAAGAACACAATGTTTGCTACTAAATAGATACCAGATTAGCCTATAAGCATCGTCCTCTATAAATGTTCACTGTTTATTGAGGCTTCCACGCAGAGGAAGAGTTAAAATACTCCAGAATGAAAAGTTGTCAAGGTTCGCTTCCAGCAGCAGCAACGGTATCTATGCAAGCAACTAAGTATTTTTAGTGTATGGTGATTCCAAATTAAGAATTTAAATCACTTAATCTTTGGATGCAGGGTTTTTGTTGTTTCAAAATATCCACCTCCTAAAAATATCTTTTAATTTATGGTCAATCATCTGATTATTGCAGCAAAACACTAGATGTAGATTTGCCTCAATACCTGCCTTATTTTTTCTGTGCTTAAAGATTGGTTTTCATTGATCGAGGGCTATTTGATTAAAAAAAAAAAAACAATGCAAAAAATGTAATCCTGAAGTATTTTTATAATTATGTGCATTTTTTATGTTTTTGTAAATTGAGGTGTGGGAGATGCTGTTTTTGCCTAATGTTTTTTTTTATAAATTATTTTACAATCGCTCAAGTCGTTTTACTCATAATTGAGTAAAAATTCTGACCACCTTTTAATAACCTTCAAATTGACTTTAACAGAGTTCTCCTCCCCATATTTTTTCACTTTAGTAGATCATTTTCAGATAATTCATTCAGATATTTTACAAGCATCCATCAAAATGTTAAAAGTGGGTAGTCAATTTGTTTTGCAGTAATCTCTCAGATTGTTTACTAAACTCTTTTACAGTGTTTACATTTGGGTACAGTTCTTAACAATCCTTGACATGTGCGTAGTTGTTGATATACAGAATTTCTCTGGTCCAACCATATGTAATTGTTTTCTATAAAGAGATGTATGTTATTGTGTCTCTTCTGGGGAAAAGCAATAAAAAGGTAATTTTAAATTAAGTTTTATATACGTATGCATGTATATGTAGAATGGATAAAAGTATTGACAGTAAGAAAGGGAATGAATTTAATATATATTAAATTATGGTTTATCATATTGTATCTTCTTTTAAATTCATATAATTGCAATTTTTATTTTATATATAATCATCTACCATATACAATTATGATTTTTTTACTTTAGACAACTGTGACCGTACATCCTGTATTGCTGTCTGTGAATGGGTTGAATAGTTTCCACCAGCTGGCGGCCTGAAGCCACGCCCCGATCTGCAGGCTGCATTTAGAAGCAGACTGCGGGAAAAGGACGCCTGTTTTGATTGGACGACTGGATTTGTTCTTATATGTGACCAATCAGAGGGAATAGGATCCACGACAGGCTTTATATATACTCCCAATGCGCGTCCTGACAGCCACTTGTTAAAGTAAACCTTTACAGAAATCATGTCTGGACGTGGAAAGACCGGAGGCAAAGCCAGGGCTAAGGCCAAGACCCGCTCCTCTCGTGCTGGGCTGCAGTTCCCAGTCGGCCGTGTTCACAGGCTGTTGAGGAAGGGCAACTACGCTGAGCGCGTGGGCGCTGGAGCTCCCGTCTATCTGGCTGCAGTGCTGGA
>NW_015152929.1:22898-25143 GCF_000732505.1 Cyprinodon variegatus | reverse complement strand
GGCCCTGGCACTTTTCCATCTACATGCCTACAAATAGAAGCACAGTCAATTGTGTGCATCTCAAATGTGAAACACAATATGAATACACATTGTGGATTGACCGATCTATCTTCAAGCATCACACGACAACCATCACCAATTTCTATAATGCGGTTTTACTGGCTTTGGTTATTAACAAGGACGTGACTGTGACTGCTGCGTAACGTCCAGCAGGTTTGCCAGATGTCACTGACTCTTGTTTCCAGCCCAAAAAAATTCATAAACCGCCTGGATATACGAAATCTCGCCCAATTCAAACCAAAGTCTAATGATCTCTTAGGCCATAAATCTAAAGAAAAACATTTTTTACCCATAGACGGCCATCCCAACCTGGCAACCATGCACGTAAGACAGGAAACGTTAGCCTTTAGATGCAAACCCCATCATGCAACACAACATATTTTTGCTAAATATACAAACATAAATTCGCCAAATATAAGAGGAACATTGTAGTTTGGTTTAAAGAAACAATTTTAGTTTTATTATAATTTAGTCTGTTGCAAGGATTTTACAGTTTGGAGAAATAGAAAATTACACCATATGCCAACTGTCACAAGGATGTGCATGACAAGGAAGGGTTTTATATATACTGCATGCATCATTTAAGTACTACAAATATTGCATTACTTCTTGAGCTCCTTCAGTTATTTACTGTCAGAGGTAGATGCTTAAGTGTTGGGGCTGGTATGATTTAAGGAGGGCCAGCCCTCGCACGGTGAAATTAGGACAGGCTGGAATGATAGATTACCACTCCAAGCCTGATCTGACGCATTAGTTTAAATGGTAAAAGATCCAGAAACCCGGTATCTTGATTAATAGTAAACCTTAAAACTACCTTAATAAAAAACAAATCCAGTTTAATGCCATACTTCTTAGTCCAATGCTGAGATACCATTATTGTGTTTATGTACAGTAGGAAAACCAAATTCTTTCTTATGGCATTTTGTGAAAATCATATAATTTATGCTTTAAACAAAACTAAGAGAACAAGAAGCTAAAATCCTTAATATATTAGGAGATTCTGGTCAAACAATTTTACATGAACGTTTGACTTATTGAAAGAAATCAATACTGGTAACAATAGAATTGCTTCACAAAGGATTACTAGGAAAAACATGTTTAATGTAACTCCTCATGAATTTACAGAACAGGAGAGGAAATGGAATCAACATTTATTTATTCACTTTTTTTTTCTTTAGTCCTAAGCTTGTATTTTGTTGTCGGCCGACAACAAAAAGGTTTCCAAGATTGCTCGATGACACACAGCTGGGTGTGGCAGAGAGAACTGGTTCTGCAGCTCTCATGTATTATAAAGTTTAACTGAAATTTGTTTACCTGAACAAGTTCCTGTGGAGCAAAACATTATCCTAAATATGAGTTGCTGAATTAAAGGATGTTTGTTTAAAATAGATGTGTCTTTATTTGCTTATTCTATATCCTTCATCATTTTATTTCTCAAAACAAAGTTTTCTATTTGAATACGAACAGTTTAAATGGAAAACTGATTGTAAGAGCTGAAAGATAAATCCCTCATTATAACATTACTTCTTTATGGTATCTTTTCATTGTTAGGAACCTCCTGGTCCCCTGCTTGGTGTTAATTTAAGATTAACACAGAATTACAACAAATAGATTACTGTCCTTACCCGAATATAGCACGACCCTGATTATAAGATGACGCCCTCTTTCCAGGACCAGTTTTTAGGAACAAAACAAAAAGACCAAAAAGGAAAAAAAGGCTGATAAACAAAATTTATTTTGTTTGAAGAAACTATTTTACATTGAGGTGCTAATAATTTCCATTGAAAGATTTGTGCAATGAAACAAAAAGTAAAAAAAAACACAGTGACACATTTATTGGAAATCTTGCAACACTTCAACAGGAATGCAAGCTAAACTTTGCTTATGTAAGGTCTAAAAAACCTGCATGAAGCTTTTACTCAGACGTGCCTCAATGCTCTCGCTGTCACTCCTACTCTCACCCTGCAGCCAACGGGGTCTCCAGGAATTTGGGGCCCCATGAAAGACATTTATATTGGGCCCTCAACTTTTATGCTGGCCCTGAGAACTTTTGTTTCAATAATCTGTGTGCGTAATGACAAAACATTTCTTTTTTTTTTAATGTGGCTGCCTCAGGCTGCCATGAGAATGATCAATATCTATAAATGTATTTTAATTGTTGTAATTTAATCAAAAAATAAAATCT
>NW_015152929.1:19163-20540 GCF_000732505.1 Cyprinodon variegatus | reverse complement strand
ACGTCTACCTAAGTAACAAATATGTATACTTTTGACACCACTGCAGTACAGTTCTTGATAGTTAGCATGCAGAAATTGTAGACTCCTTTAACTATCCAGGGACAAAAATAGACAATAAATTGACATTTGATAGTAACACAGAATCAACAATAAAATTTCTGCAGCCTCTACAGTATTTGTCTCAGGAAACTCTACATTTCAGGTGGATTCATCCTGGTTGACCATCTTTTAAGGTTCTTATATCACCTTCACCAAGGATGTTACGTTCTTAGTCCAGTGTTTGTGTGTCTGTTTTTATGTCTGTCCATCTGTGTACAGAATAACTGGAAAGGTTATGAACATTTTTTTATTAAATTCTTAAATGTTCAACTCAGTCCAAGAAACAGTCCATCAAATTCTGTTGATAATCTGTAGCAGAACAAACACCAGAGGCTGCAAACACATGCTATGGCTTATTAAGGAACGTATGAAAGGATTTTAAGAAAAACTATCACCTCATGTAAAGGAACAATTCATAAATTTGGTAATGATCCAGATCATTTGCGAGTTTTAGCTATAGTTATAAGCCACAATATGGGACCAAGGTCTGCACTCTCAGTTTTTTTTTTTTTTTTAGTCTGTAATTATCTCTTCATTCATTTGTTGGTTTTTATCCCTTAGGGTAACGTTAAAGAAAAATACTCTTAATAAGGTTGTCAGTGTCTGTACCAAAATCACTGAAATTGGTCATGAAACTCTGGAGGATCTCTATAAAAAGCAGCTTCTGAAGAGAGCTGAATTGATCCTGTCTGACTTTTCACTTCTTTTACAACATTTGTTCCAGTTTCTTCCATCTGGTTCATTGTTCAGACTTCCACTAGCCACAACTAACCTATACAAATATTCATTTGTTTCTTCTGCCATCTCTCTACTCAACTCAAGACGGAAAAGGGACATTGCCTGTAGTGTTTTGATTGGTTTTACTATTTTCCTTTATACATATATGTTTCTATATTTGTTGGGATCCGGAGGTTTGCCCACCAGAGGGCGCCAAGGATCCCTTCCTGAGGGCTTGTGCTCATCTGCCTCTACCTGTTGCTCATTTGCTCATCAGGAGACCAGTATATAAGGAGGCAGAGGACATCACTCCAGTGCCAGAGTGTTTGCCAGTTATGGTTAGCAAGCCTGAGCCAATCTGCCTGTCTGAATCTTTGACTCCCTGAAAACCTGAACCTGAACCTGATCTGTTTTGTCTTCTCTGCTTCCCAGGTTGAACCTGTCTGAAACCAGAAACCCTGAAGAGTTTCTCTGTTGGAAATCTGTCTGTCTGATCTCTAAAAGAACTCTGGAGAATCAAACCTGTCAAAGACCTGCCTGCCCGCTCTCTGAAGAATCTGG
>NW_015152929.1:13387-16624 GCF_000732505.1 Cyprinodon variegatus | reverse complement strand
GCTATATAAGTAAATTGGATTTGGATTTTAACAGACAGCAGTAACAAAGCGGTTCACAGTAAAACTTGAAGGAGCACTGAGAAAAAAACCTCATACCAACACTGAAATTAAAATTCATAGCAGCTTAGTAGCCAGTAATGCTGTACAAGTGGTTAAAAAAGAGAATATCTTGTTTTTTCAAATCATCATTAGAATCCACTGGTCCACATCCTGGTCTGTTGTAGTTTCAGTTGTTTAGCTTCCTCCCAAAGTCCAAAGAATGACTAATGTGAGTCTCTGTGTTGCTCTACAATAGACTGGCTACGTGTCCAGACTGTACCCCACCTTTCACCCATAGTGTGCTGGAGAGATGGAGGCACCAGCCCCACCGTGACCCTGACAGAGAAGGGGTATGAGATTTATGAATGTTCTTAGCCATAGTTTTTCATTAATGTTTAAACTTTAATATTTCCAAGAGGTTTTGTATGAAATTGATGAAATCACAAAACTGTTTTGAAGAATTGTGACAAATTTGTAAATGTTCTAAATATGAGTCATGCTGTATATTACCACTGCCGATATGTTTAGAATTAACCTCACTTTAAATGTGAATTTGTGAAACAATTTGGGCAGATTTTTGTAGAATGTGTTTATATTCCTTCTGATTAAGTCTGACTTCACAAAAACATTCAGTAGAAGTAATTTACTCAACAACACAGTGTAATCAACTAAAGTGTTGGTGGGATTAGGTGAGGTATAAACAGACAAAGCGAGAGAAGGTGGAAATGAAAGAGACAGCAGGAATGTGATTGAAATTAATACTATACTGCGCTGGTTAATCAGTGGCATTAGAAATACAAAAAAATTTAAAAAACACCAAAAACATCACGTAAACATCAAAAAGCTGATTTATGCTAAAAGAAACCTTAGGCATTACTATATAATACACACAGGTAATTTATTATTATTTTTATTTTTTCCCTTTATGATTGAACCTGCAGTAAATGGTTTTTTACTGCAGATTATTTTTAAAGAAGCCACCAGTTTGTGAACAGCTCAGGTTTTTAGGAAGTTCATACCAGAGCTGAAGAGCCTAGAATCTAATTGTTACCTCTAGGTTAGTTCTGGTCCAGGAAACAATGAGCAATGAAGTCTCTGATTATCTGAGGGGTCTACATGGTTCCTATCAGCAATTCTGAAATACTTTTAGGCCAAAGATCATAAACCTTATTATTCAAGTTTTAACAACCATGATTACCAGGAAATATGTTGTTCCACAGTAAAGTTTCCTCATTATAATAAAGCAGAAAACTATATAAGAATTTAGTACAATGGGCTTAATATTCACCACAATGGATGATATTGAAACCAAAGTTAAATCATATTTGACTTCACTATTTAATTGATGTTTCTACACATTTTAGAGGAAATATTTGAACGTTTTACTTTTCCTTCATTTCTACATTCAAAAATTATGATAAAGCAAGAAATGCAGTGTAAATTCTACATCCTGATTTTAAATAAAGCACTATATATGCAAAAATACCTTTTTTTCATTTTTTTCATTCAAAATACCAAATTACATCTTTACAATTTTATTGTTAATAGCTATATCTTAAAAAACAACAACTTAAAATTTAATCTTAACAGCATAAACTTTGTTAATTAAAAATAGCTTTTAATGAAAGCACCAGTNTTACAAGTCCAAATAAGTACAATTGGAATATATCAAAACTCAAACTTTTTCTTTGGTTTTAAAGTTCTTGGTAAATAGTGGAGGAAATAAATGTCAAAAAAGTGCTTCTCTGCCAGTCAGACAGAACATGAATATAAACAATATCTTCGGGAAAGAAGAGATCAGGCATACTGTAGTTTTCAGAAAATATCCTGACCCAGGTAAGTCCAAAGTGCTGTCAAGTCCAAAGCAGAGGTGGACATGAACATGAACAATTTTCATCTTCTAGACCAAGGTTTTTACAGAGAACATCTTAAAAAACATGAAGAACAAAATACAGATTTCCATTTATTAATGACACTTTTGCATTTAACTTCTTTGTAGGAACTCGAACCACAAACACGACCTACATTTACTCAAACGCAAACCAAATAGGAAAACAATACTTAACCCTGAAAAGTTTGAAACTTTGAGCCTGTCTTATAATGCAGACATGCACAATCTTCGTTTTGTATCCTCCTCTCAGAGCCAGTCCCCTCTCTGCTAAAAAATTGACAACAGACACAACTCTTCTCAACACTTCAGTCCAATATGAACACTCAGATTCAAATTGTTTCTGCAGTTCTGTGTCTATCCTCCCGCTGGCTGCTGCAAGTGAAACTTATGTCAGCATTGCTTTTCTATCATGTTCGCTGTTTTCGTGCTCTCTCATGCGTTCAGTCGCGTGCTTCCAGTCACTGAAACCAGTTTCAAAGTTTGACTGAGTATTAGCATTGGTGAAAATGCGGCATGCAAAACAAAATGCAGCTCCGGTGGATGGAGAGTAGAGCAGCCACGGTCTTTCGATGTACTCACCATTTAACATCTTGCGTTTAAAGTGAGATTTGGAGAAGTGACGCTTTTGATGCTTGTACACCCGTTCTGATGCTTGAAAGCCAACATTCATATTTCGACGGCTCTCCGGGTCCTCACTGAGCCCAGTAAGCTCGCACGGACTCGTCAATTTCCCCCCAATGCGCCGGATCGGTACTGTACGGATCCACAGTTGTCTTTCCATCTGCGGAAGAAGATCCCACTTCCACCAACTCTGACTCCACAGACGCCAGTCCAGCCACCGACTCAGTCACGGTTAAAGGTTCTGGTGGGATCTTAGTGCCAGTGTTAGCATAGCTAAGGGTTAGAGGAGCGGGGGATAATGATGTTTCTGCTCCATCTCTACTAACAGGTTTAAAAAAGCCTGTCAGTTTAGGCATTTTGTTTGTCGCCTCTTTGGCGCGATGCTCTTTTTCTTTTCTCTTCTTTCTTTTCTGCGCTCCGCTGTCATATTTTCTGTTGTCCGCCATTGTAAAATAATATTCCCTTGGCCTTGGCGCTCTTCCTCCCCAATGCGTAAGATGCGTCAAAAGTGGACCAATAACAAGCAAGCATTCATGATTGACGTTTGTCAGAACAAATTGGAACATTTTTAATCTGTGCTGTCAAAACCATCGTAGTCATTGATTAAATTCTGACACTATCCATTCACAAAAATATAAAACATCCTTCGGGGCCCCCGAAATGCCGGGGCCCCGGGCTGCAGCCCC
>NW_015152929.1:9540-11591 GCF_000732505.1 Cyprinodon variegatus | reverse complement strand
CCCGCTCTGAGGTAAGCGTTCGTCCAGCTGAACATTCCTCTCAGCTCCGTCCCTGGTTAACCGCCCTTCTCATTCCCCTAGACGTTCCTTGGTTCCGGCTCCCTGTGCTGAGCTTCGGTCTGCGGTTGCAGAATCCCCTTTCGTTCTGTTTTTTCCAATAAAAACCCTCAAAGATCTGCCTGTTTCCGAGTGTGTTCAGCATGTGGGCCAAACACGTCAAGCCAAACACGACAAAAAGATACAGATTTCCTAACCACTTCTCTTCACTGAAAACATCATAATTAAAGAAGTTCCTTCTCATTTTTCACAACCACAGACAGCACAGTAACAGAACGACACCATGGGGGTGGAGTTTAGTGGAGCAATGCAGGTGGAGGTGGGACAGGTTAAAATTATTAAAATATGTGACAGGTTAAAATTAAAATATTTGAAAAGTTATCCATACACAAATTAAAATACACAGGTTTAAAAGATTGATATCTCAGTTAAAAACAAGAGTTAAAAATAATTCATATTTCATAATTATCATTTTGTTATGATTGTTTAAAAGTAGTGGTAATACAATGCTAAAAGTATTCATACTATGTACACTATTTACAATTTCTTAAAAGTTTGATGGTTTGTAGATCAATTGCTTCTGTCCAGCAGAGAACTGTGTTTTGCGCTTGCGCAGAAGGGTTTTGGTGTTCTTTTGAATAAAGTTAAAGTGAGTAAAGACGTCGGCAGCATCTCCATTGTTCATTTTAACTCAAAAGTAACCACGTACCTCTCCCAAGATATCGGAGCAGAGGGTGCAACATTTTGGAGGCACCGCTGGGATGTTTGGTCAGAGAAAAATCCACCACCTGTAAGTGGAAACTCGAGTCGAATATCCGCCATCAAACCGGCAGCACGAGGCACCGCCGACATTCACCGTGGCTCTGTCAACATGTGCAACAGGTTGTATCTGTAGTGCGCACGACCACCACTAGAGGGCACCATTGTTCCACAAAGTTTAGCAGAAGCTCACAGTGAACTGTATTATGCCCCTTATCTGATGAAAATAGAATCAGAGCTGGAGAACGTGCAGTTAGAAGTCAAAGGTGCTTTATATGAACTGAATATTAAACAATTGCTGACAATATGCAATGGACTACAAATATCTGGACTCAGAAAAGAGCAACTTGCAGACAAAACTCGAGGCCAGTTAATCACACTTGTTATAGAGCATATTGAGAAGATTGAGTTAGCTGAGCTAGAAGATGAGGGATTGTCTCACTTACTCAGTATTAAGGATTTAATCGAAAATGCAAAATTGACAGAGCTAGAGCCAGTAGGTAAAGCTCAAGAGAGAGATGTCCTGCAAAAAGAGGTAGATGCACTATGGACCACGCTTCAAGCCAAAGAGGAAGCTATACATCAGCTAATGAGTGAGAAACTGAGCCTAAAAAGCACACCGTTGCTGAAAAAAGCTTCAGCCCCCCCAGATTGCTCCATGTGGCACAAAGACTTTAAAATATCAGGTCTAATAGGAGAGCCTGGACAGAAAGACAAGCTTACATTTAGTAGTTTGGCCAGGCAGATTGAAAGTGGGCTCAATAAAGGCTACCATGAAGATGAAATAGCTGATGCAGTAATTAGAGCCATCACACCAGGTCTGCAGTTAACACTAGAACTTCTACGGAGGGGTCAATTTACCTTTTTACCTAAAAGCCCTACAAGAGGGTCATTTGACCCTTTGGACCTCCTGCAGACACTCCTTTTGTTGTGGAAATGTGGCTGTTAGCAGCTCATAGCTGTCACTTGAGTCACAGAGTCGCTTGAGCCTGTGTGGGGAAGCTACACAGGCTCAACTAAAAGCTTGGCCAAGGCAAGCTTTTAGTATAGTTTTTAGTGGATTTTTATGCAGTGAATCATCAGGATCAACGAGAATTTGGGATCAAAACTCTAAATATATATTGTTAAAAAAATACAAAACAAAATATATTTACAATGAATGCAAAAGCAACTGTTTTCCCAGTTTTCGTGTGGAAGGTTGTTTCATAAGTAACTTATTTTTGTGTGCCAAAAAT
>NW_015152929.1:5241-6474 GCF_000732505.1 Cyprinodon variegatus | reverse complement strand
AGTATGTACTTGTTATTGTTGACCATTTTACACGTTTTGCTCAGGCTTATGCCACCACTAACAAGTCTGGTAAAACAGCAGCAGAAAAAATCTTTAACGACTATGCTTTAAAGTTTGGCTTTCCCCAGAGACTTCACCACGATCAAGGTGGTGAATTTGAGAACCAACTTTTTGCCCAGCTGAAAGAGTACTGTGGGGTTGCAGGCTCAAGAACCAGTCCATACCACCCACAAGGAAATGGGCAAGTAGAGAGGTTTAACCGGACTTTGATCCAGATGTTAAAAACACTCACTGAGAAACAGAAGAGTAACTGGAAGAGCTCACTAAACAAACTTATCTATGCCTATAACGCTACTAAAAGTGAAGTGACAGGATTTTCCCCTTTTTACCTGCTTTACGGACGGTCACCACGATTACCAGTGGACATGTTGTTCAGTTTATCTCCAGGTGGAGATCAGGGTGACAGTAATCATCAGACCTACATGCAGAGGTGGAAACAAGGTATGACAGATGCTTATGAGATCACTCGGGAGAATGCAAGCAAAGCTGCTGTTCGGGGCAAGAGACATTATGATAGTAAAATGAGGTATTCTGCTCTGCTGCCCGGTGACCGTGTCTTAGTCAGGAACTTGACTCCACGTGGGGGTCCAGGCAAACTGAGAAACCACTGGGAGGATGTTGTACACACAGTGGTTCGTCAAGTGAGCAAGGACATTCCTGTTTATGAACTGAAACCTGAGAGGGGCAAGGGCAGATCCAGAACTTTACATCGTAATCTCCTGCTCCCATGTGACCATTTGCCCTTAGAGACTTCTTTGCAGCCTCAGTCAAAGAACAGGTCCAGTGCAAGCCCAGCTCAGACATCACAGGTCTACTCGGAAGAGGATGATGATGAGGAGGACGGGTATTATTCTGTGCCGAGACACCTGAGCACTCGCTCTCATTCGCCACAGCCTAAGAGGTCCACAAGATCAACCTGCCAGGACAGCTGCCCTGATGAGGTGCTGCAGGTGACTGAGCCTGACGTGGCAGAAGCTGACCAGCTACCTGAGGATAACATTGGTCAGGTAGAGAATGTGCCGACAGAGGTGAGCCTTTCTTCCCCCCCTCCACCTCCTCCTCCTCACGACAGTGATCTTGATGGTGATGTGAATCTGAGACCCAAACGTGCGTCTAGGAAACCAAAAGTATTCACTTATGATTTACTGGGTACTCCGTCTTGCTATAACATTC
>NW_015152929.1:0-3765 GCF_000732505.1 Cyprinodon variegatus | reverse complement strand
TTCCTCTGAGTTCTGACGGTGCAGCTGTAGGTCACATCAGGATCATCCTCTAAAACCAGAGAGCTGTGGATGCTGTAAAGCTGATCCTCAGTCTGATGGACTGTGGTTGTAACATTTAGAGTGGTGTTGGACGGAGGGATGGTGGACCAGGAGAGTTCAGGTTGAGGGTAGATTCCCTCTGAGCTGCAGATGATCTGGTTTGCTTCCTCATAGATGATGACTTTAGAGACAGGAGCTTCAGACAAACAAAATGGATTCTAAGAAACTGTGTAGCGCCACAGCACAGCAGCTGAAAATCTGTGTTAAAATTGTCCAGTAAGGAAGTCCTACCTTCTGTTTTCAGGTTAACAAATGATTCCTCCTTTCCTCTGTCAGTGCTGGTGTAACACTTGTATCTTCCTACATCCTCAATCATCACTCCTGTCAGCAGCAGGGAAGCGTTTCCCTTGGAAAACTGATCTTTAAACAGTGCTGTCCGGTTCTTAAAGTTTTGAACCTGGTATTCAAACTGATCTTTATCCTCATAGTAGGAATGAACCACAGGGTCTCCATCTGACTCTTTGATCCAGTGGATGAGTAGTTGAGCTCCATCCTGGAACTGGCAGGGTAGCAAGCAGCTCTCTCTGAAAACACAGGTCACCTCAGCATCTGCAACAGGAAAAGGGAACATTTAATGTCAAATTAGGACAAATAGATTTTTAAATATGATTCTGAAGTTATTCTCTAAGACAGGAACTGAATACCAAATCACTTTCTAAATCTCTAAATGACGATAATGATTAACAACACAATATAGCCCTGAAATCAGCCCAGATTTTCAGACAGTGAATAAAGAGCGACTTAAGATGATCAACCACATTCATGCAGCTGGACACAAACAGAAAACTTCAATCTGGAGGTTTATAGGAATATACGTTTACTTTAAACATATACAATTAACATGGAATACTTTAAATTCTACTGCTATCATTAAAAACAGGGCAGAACAATCTCTCCTTATATGGCCATCTCTCACTCACAGATCTGTGATTGGTTGTAAAACCACACCTTCACATCAGCTGCTCTCTGAATTATTACTTCATCTGACACATTAGTTACCATGGTGATAGATCCAGGAAACCAGGTTACTATTGATAGTTAACCTTAAAACAACCCTATTAAAAAACAAATCCAGTTTAATGACATATTTCTAAGTCCAATGCTGAGATACAATTATTGTGTTTATGTAGGAAAGGTTTTTTTTTTTTCTTATTGTATATTGTGAAAATCATATATTTTGTTTTTTAAATACAACTAAGAGAAAAAGTAGCTTAAATCTTTAGTACTGTATATTAGGACATTTTGGCTCAACAATTTTGCAATTTTACATGAATGTTTGACGAATTGAAAGCAATCATTGCAGGCAGGATTACTTTTTAAAAATATGTTTAATTTAACTCCTCATGAATTTACAGTAAAGGAGATGGAATCAACATTTATTTATTCACTTTTTTTTTAGGCCTAAATTTGTTGTATTTTGTTTTTGGCCGACAATAAAATATATTATATTTATATATTCCAAAATGGCACAGCTGGGTGTGGCAGAGAGAACTGGTTCTGCTGATCTCACAGTTTAGCAGAGGAAAAGGTTTCAGTTTGTGTTTGTAAAGATTCTACTCAAAAGCTCAGAAATAATTGTTTTTGCTGCTAAAGAACTAAATAAATCTATTTATCAGGTGCACCTGCTGGCTGTTCATCTTATTCTCTACACCTCCTCAGCTGCCCTTTAGCTTGGCTTGGCTGAAATGATTACCGATAAAACAGAATTCTTTTGGAGCAGCTCACTGAAAAGAACAGGCACCCATCGGTGTCATCGGTTTTTATATGTACATATATGGCCTTCCCCAGGCAATTTTCAACTGGCTCCAAATGTAGGAAAAGCCACATTATGTTTGGCAGTATCACTATTAATTATTAAACAAATAGGAAGGAAAAATAGAAAATCGTTATTAAAAAAGCATAAATATGTAAATATGCTGTGGAGCGAAACATTATCCTAAATATGAGCGGCTGAAATATAGGATGTCTATTTGAAATAGATGTGTCTTTATTTGCTTATTCTATATCCTTGAAAAATATGTTTTATTCCTCAAAACAAATCTTTTCCATTTGAATACCTTCNATCTCCATTATTCATTTTAACTCAAAAGCAACCACGTACCTCTCCCAAGATATCGGAGCAGAGGGCGCAACAGAAGCAGAAGGGAAGATAATTTATACTAGATTAAGAACTGGACATACCTACTTGAAGGAGTTTTTGTTTGTACTAGGGAAGAGAAATAATGATTTATGTGAGGGTTATTAAAGAAAAGAAAATGTGGATAATTTTTTATGGATTGCATTAAAAATGGAACTTAAAGAGAGAGAATGAGGAAAGGAAGGAAGGAAGGAAAATTATGGGAAAAAGGGAGAGAATGCAATATTAAAGGAATTTTAGGTACAGATGGAGACAGGGAGGAAAATTTGGTTATTAATAAAGCATTGTTTTTATTTTTACATAACACAAAAATAAAAAATAGAATATAGTAGGTAGACCTACTGTATAGAGCTACACACTTATGTACAGTAGGTGGCAGTATGCACCTATAAGCTGTTTGCAATCCGCCAATCTAACAAAGAAACAATTGTCTCAAATGTGTTAGCTAGTGTATGTGAGTGGTTCATTGATAAAAAATCAACAATAGGTAGTGATCACTATCCTATAACAATAGGAGGGGGATTATATTTAAATAACAGGAATATAAAAGTCAATAAAAAAAACTTAATTTCAATAAGGCAGACTGGATTAAATTTAGATACTTGAGTCAAATAAACTTTGGACAAGTAGATATGAGGATAGATATAAATTTGAAAATTTGTAAGATAATCATGGAAGCAGCAGATAATTCTATAAAGAAAGTAGGGTGTAAAAATGATAAGAAAATGTTACCATGGTGGACAAATGAATGTAAGGAAGCAATAAAGTTAAGATATAAAGCATTTAATATGGTGCTAAAAGATAATCCAATTTTTTTAGGAATTTAATGGAATATAATAGAAAGCAAGCAATGGTAAGGCGACCTGTTAAGAATGCAAAAAGAGAATATTGGAGAATTTTTTGTAGCACAATAAGGAAAGAAACAAAAATAGAAAAAGTTTGGAAGATAATTAAAAGAATGAATGGCAAAAAGGGGAGTTTGAATATCATATATTAAAAATAGACAATAAAATAATAATAAAAGATGTAGATAGTGTTGAAATACTGGCAAGGACATTTAGTAAAATTCACAGCTCAAATAATATTAGCCAAGAGGGAAGAAAAGGAAGAGGAAATAAAAACTTAAATATAAAGATTTATTAGAGAGCGTTGAAGAAACAAATAATTTATTGAATGCTGAGTTTACAAAAGCTGAATTGAAATATTTACGTAGGAAGACAAAAAATACAGCACCAGGTAAAGATTAAATTTGGTATAGAATGATAAAATAACTCAGTGAAAAATCAAAAGATATAATATTGCAAATATAAAATAAAAATTTGGGTGGAGAAAAAATTACTGTTAAACTGGAAGGAATCAATTATAGTACCAACAGCTAAACCCAGAAAATTACAGACCAATAGCTTTAACATCAAATCTATGCAAAATAATAGGAAAATGGTAGCCTGACGTAGTCCGACTCAATTCTAGTCAGAATATGAGTCTGATACTGCTCCATAGAGCTGTGATTATGGGGCGTGTTTTGAACG
>NW_015152928.1:23059-25237 GCF_000732505.1 Cyprinodon variegatus | reverse complement strand
GATAGATAGATAGATAGATAGATAGATAGATAGATAGATAGATAGATAGATAGATAGATAGATAGATAGATAGATAGATAGATAGATAGTAAATCCTTAAACGAACATATACATACCTACACAAACACATCAGGCCAAACCCACTTTTACATCTTTATACATTGGCACTCAGCCACCCTCAGTTTGTTTTAATTCAGTGTAAATAAATTTCCAGGATTGCAATGTTCCTGTTTGTACTGTAGAGGGCAGCAGCGCGCTTGCGCTGAGTTAGACCAGATCGAACATGAAGAAGAAGTAAAGCAACCAAAACAAAACAGTGAGAAAGAGAGCTGACCCAGGCTGAACCGATGAATGTTTCCTCACTGACACTGGAAGACTAGATCCCGGCATCCATGGTTTCATTTGGCTGATTTATTTAAAGTCATATTTCAATATAAGAGCTGCTGTGTTCAGGTAAGCATTCTGTTTAATCCAATAAACTGTTTATAGTGACAGACAGTGAATTAGCCGCTAAAGCTGCTCAGATAATGACCTCATGATGTGTTTAGTGACAGGATTGCTGTGTTTTTATTACATATAACATCGTCAGTGTTGGAAACGTCTGTTTTTACTGCTTTGCTTTAGCGCTGCTAGCTAACATTAGCTTCTATGACGTAGTTAGCTCTTAGAACCATATTTCTTTCTTTTTGCTTTTTTAGTAATTGAATTATGAAAACAAACATTAATAATAAAGTAAATAGTTTCCAAACATAGAAATGGCCGCTGGATAATATAGTTAACTGCGACTGTAATAACTTTGATTCTAACTAACCCTAACATAGTGATCCATTCACCTCACAAACATTAAACAGTTTACATTTTAATTCTAATAACCGGATATGGTGGAGATTTATCAGTCAGCTTACATGACTGTTCAAAGTCCAGATCAGCTATAAAGTCAAGGTGGGGGAGTGTTTTATTACTTTGATCTGTGGAGGACAGGATTCAGAGAGCATTCAATCAGCATTCAGATAGCATTCAGTCAGTTTTTAGGATGCACTCAGTTAAGATTCACATAGGATTCAGTTAGCATTTAGAGAGCATTCAGTNGTGTTGTTCAGCATGGGGGTGAGTAGAAAATGAAGGCTAATCATGTTTTGGGTGTACTATTCCTTTAACATGGCTAAAGGCCAAGGCCACATCGTATGCACCCAAGCCCTCATGCTCTGATGCTATTTTTTTAGAACAGCGCCGCTCAAACTAGAGGTCCACTCTACGTGTGATATCCAGAATTTCCTGGAGAATTTATACCAGAAATAGTGACGGCTGGAACACAAGCCAAATGCTGCCGTTTCTGCCCAGACGAGCTCAAAGAAGATTGCAGTTTCATTTTTTCTGCTCCTACCACTGGTAAGTACACTAATTCATCCAATGCTTTATTGTTTGTATTAAGAGTAGAATATTATACTGTGACAGCCCATCTTTAGCTAAGGCAGGTCTGAGCTGCCATAGCGCAAAGATGGCTGCCTCCATAAATGTGAGACTCGTTGCTGTGTAATTATAAAAAGTGATTTCTGAGGCAATGCAAAGATTACTCTTGAGAGTTTAAGTGTATAAATGATAACATAGCACGCTTATTTAAAGAATATTACATTTCTGTCAGGGAATCACAGTAATTAGTCGGCACTGTAGCTTTAACAATGTATAGAAAATGGAGAGAGCAGCAATGCATGCGCTTTGTGTGACCTCAAAGAATGGCTGCTGAATGCACTAATGAATTGATGAACACATGCACGCATCGGCCGATACCAATGCAAGAAAAAAAAAACGTATATCAACCAGGCGATGTACAGTCTATCTTTATTCCTGATTAGAGTTGTTCAGATTCCAATACCAGTATCAGAAATGTCTCCGATACTGCAGAAAACGCTGCCATCTGTGTAGGAGAGTATTAGAGTCCAGGCACTGATCTGATATCATGTCATTTAAAAAAGGAATTAAAATAGGTTAGGTGAAACTTGTTAGCTCTGTTATTTCTGACACAGTTGTTCTTCATTGTTCCTAAAACAGTTCTGCTGCCATTTGACCTGATGCTTGCTGTTTCACACAGGGGAAGAGCTGATCATCTAACGTCTATCTGAGACTGCACATGTTGCTAATACTGTTATTTTAATACTTTTTAAATTTAAAAAATAAATG
>NW_015152928.1:7832-22844 GCF_000732505.1 Cyprinodon variegatus | reverse complement strand
TATTTCAGCCAATTTTGACATCAACAATAAAAAAATAAAGCTGCGAGGGTCGCCCAATGCCGCTTGCCTAAATAAACCACACACACACAAAAAAGTAGTAAACATCAACCAAACCAAAGACCAATTTTTAAACTAACTAAATTCACCTGAACATAAATGGAAACAAAAGCCTCCACCAAACAAACTTGTCAGTATATATAGCCAGAGAAATGACATTCTCTGGCTGTATATACCTGTTTTATGTCCAATATTAACACATACAAAAAAAATTTAAGAATCAATGGTTTTCATAAATCGTCCCATCCCTAATATATATATATGTGTATATATATATATATATATATATATACATACACACACACTAATGTTCAAAAGTTTGGGGTCACCTGAACAATTTTGTGTTTTCCTGAAAGGTCACATTTATTCACCACCATATGTTGTGAAATGGATAGGAAATAGAGTCAAGACATTGATAAGGTTAGAAATATTGATTTGTATTAGAAATAAGATTTTTTTTTTTTACATCAAACTTTGCTTTGGTCAAAGAATCCTCCATTTGCAGCAATTACAGCATTGCAGACCGTTGGCGTTCTAGCTGTTAATTTGTTGAGGTAATCTGGAGAAATTGCACCCAACGCTTCCAGAAGCAGCTCCCACAAGTTGGATTGGTTGGATGGGCACTTCTTGCGTTCCATATGGTCAAGCTGCTCCCACAACAGCTCAATGGGGTTCAGATCTGGTGACTGCGCTGGCCGCTCCATTACCGATAGAATACCATCTGCTTGCTTCTGCTATAAATAGTTCTTGCACAATTTGGAGGTGTGTTTAGGGTCATTGTCCTGTTGTAGGATGGAATTGGCTCCAACCAAGCGCTGTCCACTGGGTACGGCATGGAGTGATAGCCTTCCTATTCAGAATCCCTTTTACCCTGTACAAATCTCCCACCTTACCAGCACCAAAGCAACCCCACACCATCACATTACCTCCACCATGCTTAACAGATGGCATCAGGCATTCTTCCTGCATCTTTTCATTTGTTTTGCGTCTCACAAACGTTCTTCTTTGTGATCCAAACACCTCAAACTTGGATTCATCCGTCCACAACACTTTGTTCCAGTCTTTCCAGTGTTCCTCTGTGTTCTTTTGCCCATCTTAATCTTTTTCTTTTATTGGCCAGTCTCAGATGTGGCTTTTTCTTTGCCACTCTGCCCTGAAGCCCAGAACCCCGCAGCCGCCTCTTCACTGTAGATGTTGACACTGGTGTTTTGTGGGTACTATTTAATGAAGATGCCAGTTGGGGACCTGTGAGGCGTCTGTTTCTCAAACTAGAGACTCTAATGTACTTATCTTCTTGCTCAGTTGTGCAACATGGCCTCCCACTTCTTTTTCTACTCTGGTTATAGCCTGTTTGTGCTGTTCTCGGAAATCTTCAATTTCTTAGCAATTTATTGCATGGAATAGCCTTCATTTCTAAGAACAAGAATAGACTGTTGAGTTTCAGATGAAAGTTTTCTTTTTCTGGCCATTTTTAGCGTTTAATTGACCCCGCAAATGTGATGCTCCAGAAACTCAATCTGCTCAAAGGAAGGTCAGTTTTGTAGCTTTTGTAACGAGCTAAACTGTTTTCAGATGTGTGAACATGATTGCACAAGGGTTTTCTAATCATCAATTAGCCTTCTGAGCCAATGAGCAAACACCTTTTACCATTAGAACACTGGAGTGATAGTTGCTGGAAATGGGCCTCTATACACCTATATAGATATTGCACCAAAAAGCAGACATTTTCAGCTAGAATAGTCATTTACCACATTAGCAATGTATAGAGTGTATTTCTTTAAAGTTAGGACTAGTTTAAAGTTATCTTCATTAAAAAGTACAGTGCTTTTCCTTCAAAAATAAGGACATTTCAATGTGACCCCAAACTTTTAAACGGTAGTGTATACATATATACATACATATATACGGATATACATACATATATATATATATACATACACATATACACACGTACTGTATACATACACACATATATACACACACATGTATATATACACATACATAGACATATCTGTAGACGAACGTATACATACCTACACAAACACATCAGGCCAAAATCATCACATTTAAGAACCTGTACATCAGCACTCAGAGTATTGTGAACCATCAAAACCCCCCAATCATCAGTGCCACATCCTAACACCACAGTCCCTCCCCCTACTAGCCCCACCAGTCCCATCTGCAACCCACAGCGACATTCACTTCACCTCCTCATCACATGTTGAAAAACATCAGTTTGAGCCAATTTCTCATTTTCACATTAGGACAAGGGTGTGCACTAAACTTGGCCTTTATTTGAAAAGATCCAGACCGCAACTAAAAGAAAATCCTAATTTAAAGACGAAACTCACCTGGTGGAGAAACTACATCAAGGTTTATTAAAAGGCTGGTAACTTTCCTCCTGTTTGTTTCTGTCTGGATGAATAGACACTCATATGTCCCTTTGTCTTCAGTCGTAACATTCCTCAGAAACAAGGACATGTCTCCAACCTTCAGCTGACTCTCCTGTAGATCCACCCGGTTCTTAAATGATAGATGTTGGTGTTCTAGATCTATCTGGTCATTTCTGAATAGGAAAATATTTTCTGACCCCAGATCAGATCTGCTCCACTCTACACCTATAATAGGGTTACTGTCAGGAGCTCTACATGGCAGAGAGACATTCTGTCCAGGTTCTGCTGTGATGTTTCTAGGATCTGCAGGAGAAGAAACAGAATAGAACGGTTAGAAGGGGTGGAGCGAGAAGGAGGGGCTAATGTCCTGCCCTGTAGCACACCTATCAGGTGATCTGTCTTTGCTCTAGAATCCTATTTCACCAAATCTGTAAGAAGCAGTTCCTCTCTACAACAGAGGGTGGCAGCAGTGATACTCTCAGGTCGAACGTCCAATCTTAATTTTTTCATATTAACCATAAACTGAGATCAAAATTACGGTAATTAATTATAAGACAAAAACAGAGATGCTCTTTTCAGAAACAAGTTTATATTTTATAGGGAAAAAATGGAAAGCTGTGTGTATCTGCAGTCATTAAGTAGTCTTCTCTGAAAATAGAGATGAGGAAATGCTGCTAGATCCATTTAATGTGTGTATTATGCAGAACCATAACCGATTCCCTATTGAGGATCAATCCTGCCACAATTAAAAATAAATACAGAAATAAATAAATGCTCCAAAATTAAATAAGCCAAAATCCCGGGCGATTTTAAAAATTTCCCCGAACATTTTTTAGGTATGAAAAGTAGGACGTGTCCGGGAAAAAGAGGACGTCTGGTCAACCTATTTAAAGTAATGTTCCTCCAGAAACTCACCTGCACAGCAGACAACTGTGAAAAAGACGGTCATCAGAGCCAGGATAGTGGGGCGGTAGGAATCCATTTCCTGGTTTAAATCGCACCTCGGACGCTTTGCATTTATCCTAAATCATTAGTATTTCTTATAAACAACCAGACTTGACCGGTTTCTAGCAAAAATAAATATTTACTTCAGATTACTCTAATAATTTGGAGCTCGCTCCGACAGGAGACTATACCTGCCGCTCGCCGCCCGCCTCACCTCTCTTTTCTCCTAATGAATATTCCTATGCTTATCGCTGGCAGTGAAGCTCTTGCTGTTTCCTCTCATAACGACAGTTAAGAAGGGTCGATAGTCGCTGCTGAATCAGTTTAGGGACAATTTAGGGACCAAATTACAGTCTGCTGTGAACTAGTGATGGGAATATAAGTTATTCTGAGCGAACTCATCAATAAAATCACTTTATTAAATATATTCACTCAAAAATAGTGATTCAACGACTCCCACAGTTCTGTGAACATGCCACCACTTACAGGTGTAATGCAGAACTACAGTTAGTGATAAAATCTGAATTTTTTGGGGGTCGTTTTTCTTTTCCCCCTCATTTAAGTTCCTTTGAAATTGTTAATGATTGGTGTGCATGATAAAATCTTTTGTAAGTAACATGTTTTTCATTTATTTAAGGTAGTCTACACAGTTTGTCCACCTTTTTAGTGAAATAAGCTCAAGCAGGCAGTGAAAGTGTGCAAATAGGGCAATGATGAGCAAAATGAAAGGTGTTGGTCATTTTTTGGTTTTAATCAGGTTGGAAGTTATGTTCAACCAATCTTTTGGCTGAAATAACCAATCTAATTGGCATATTTTTTACTCAGTCTACATTTTTACTAAACTAAAACCAATTAGTCACACTAGTCAAAATACTTGTTAAGTATAATCGCAACTATCAAAAATCTAAGTTGGGTGTCGAACCATCAACATCAGGAGTTGAAGTCATTGCCTTACAGCTGACGCCGATAACATTAGGAATTGCTCAAGACATAGCAACACTGCTTAAGATTAATGTTACAACTGTGTCCAGGGGCTTGCTTAGATTTTTATCGTCATATTATTTCATCTAACTAAAATTGTTTTAACCAACTAGAATTTTTTGTTTTTCCAACCATCTATTCTTAGAATCTATCCAAAATCTATCCAACTGACAGCAACTCTCCTACAAACTCCCACATCTTGACTGAGTAGAGTTTCGTTTGTGCTGTGGGTTCTTCAATAAACACACAGGTACTTGAAGAGAACAGGCTTTGTCTATTAAACTTGCACACTCATATTACAGTCCTACACAACTGTGCTCATCTTACACCGAAAAATAGGGATTTTATTGCTACTAGGAAAGTGTGGATCACTGTGGCGAGTCCGGTTAGAACTCCGAAGAAAGCAGAGTCGTACTCCAATAGGTCTATCTTGTCCTTGCAGTTTATTTATTAATTTCTGTAACAATGTGTATGCTTTTCTAGAAAGACAACAAAACTACAATATCAGTATCTAAATAATTATCATCAAATAACTGAACTGATATCTCATATGATAAACTGCAATATTAACAACTACAAATATCTAGTTTCTAACTAAATACACCGCACAAGAAAGCAAACGAGATTATTTAACTCTTAGGTGTGCATGTGAATAAAACATGTCATAAACTAAAGGCAAACTGAAATACTTCCTTAAACAAACAATGTCAGTGACTCCTGCCATTACTTACTTGCATTTCATGCACACACATCAAAAGGAGGTGACAACACACTGCAAGAGCAAGACAAAACCTACAAACCAAGAACGTTAAACTCTATGGCTACCTCTTCTCTCCCTTTCTTCATTTACATGCTACTGACTGGTACCCTAAGCCCCGCCCCTTAAAGGGCTCAACACATCAAACTGTCAGGCAGCCTTTTTCACAGCCGCCCCCGTATTCACCTGTGAATACAAATAACAAAAAAAGGCTGCATAAGAAAGGGGGATTAATCGTCCTTAGGCAGAGCAGGTAGACTAACAAGCCTAGCCACTGGTGGAATGTAGGGTTGTCCTTTCATAGTCACTTCAGCTGATCTAATCCAGGTGTCTGTTCCATGGAAAACTTGAGAGACTTTACCCACAGGCCAGAGGTCTTGCGGAAGCTGGTTGTCCACAATCATGACCATGTCTCCTACTTGGAGATTGGCGGACTCAGTCTGCCACTTATGTCGAGCTTGGAGCCCTGGCAGGTAATAGTTCAAAAAGTTCTGCCAGAAATGGTCGGCTAGAGTTTGGCTATGCCTACATCTCATCCGCCCAAGAATTTCAGGACTGTCGTAGATGACTTGCGGGTGCAAAGCATCCCACCGGCCCATGAAAAGATAGTTGGGGGTCACTGCATCAGGATCCGCTACCTCAGATGAGGTAAAGCCTAGGGGTTTTGAATTAAGCATCCCCTCAATTTCAATCAGAACGGTGTGCAGCACCTCTTCAGAAACAATCTGTGCTCTGATGACGACTTGAAGAACAGTCTTCAGAGAACGAATTTCACGCTCCCAGCAGCCTCCAAAGTGTGGGGAACCAGGAGGATTGAAAATTAATTTGGTCTGCTGATGAGCTAGCTGCTCTCTGAGATTTGGCTGAAGAGCTTTGAATGCCACCTGTGGCTCACGTTCGCCTCCCCAGAAGTGTTCTACTCACTCATATGAGTTTTGTGTCATTTGGAGCCGTTCAGAAGATATTCTGTTAGGTTATATCCAAGTAACGTCTTCCTATGGGCAACGACTTGAAGCACAAACTAAACTATTCATAATTTATCATTTATGGTACGGCAGCATTCAGAACATGTAGACTAATCACTGTCCCCCAGACACCCGTGGTTATATTTTTTATATTTATTATTTTAAAAACAAAGTGGCGTGTGTATGACGTCATCCGCATGCCGGCTACCTTTCATTCATCCTTACCGCTGAACTGCTGCTAGTTTTACTCACATGCCTGGAAGATGTCTAGTGCTACTACCATAGATGATCTCACTCTCAAAATGGAATTGAAAGATTTAGATTCATGTTCATGTGGTCTCTCATTGTGGCTCATTACAGCCGGGAACTTGGTAAAATGTAGAATGTCTATGTGGATAGGAAAATGTGCACTGCTGCGGTGTGTCTGTGGGGTAGAGGCTATGAGGCAAACCACCGGATTTTTGAGAAACTCTAGATTTAGTGAAATCAAATCACAGTTTTCTTTGAGATTTGTATGTTGGATATTGCAGCTGCTGGTATGCTGGAGTATTGGTAGGGGGTTGGTAATGTCCATAACCACCACTATAAACACTTTGAGATGGAGGAGGTGGGAATACTGGCTGATGGGATGCTGGCTGGGACCGTATAGCAACAATTATGCTAGCAATATCTATCTCTTCTGCTCTCCGCTGAAATGGAGGAGTTATCTATCCCTCTCTTGTTCCTTCTGGGGCTTCCATGGACTGGGGAACCTTTTGATTTCTTGGGGATTGGCCTCCCCTTCTATGCCCATGTACCCTGTGGGGGCAGGCCTTTGAATTCTCACAACCACTACTGACCATTTTAATTACGAAAGCCCAAACATACATGCACACTCACACATAGACCTAGAGGTGTTGGGATTTAGGTGCTTATAGATTAAAATATATACAAATAAACACTTAATTATACTTACCTGTAGCGGCCACTAAATACTTATTGTAATGCTGGATATTTTTGGGGGATATTATGAAATATGAATTATAATGCAACATAGATGGTCTGTTTCCACTTTGATACTGCCAATTTTAGCTCTGTCTATAAAACAGCTTCTCCTCCTGTTTTTGATACTCTGCCTCTATTGGACCGGTTATCATCCTTCCGTTTCCAATGCCCATATGCTTGGCCATAAAGAACAATGATAATGTAAATTGTTTAGCTAATCTTCGGCTTCGGCTCACCTCTGTAGCAGTCCCTGATGTGTGGATTAATCTGCTTTGGACTCTTTTTCTAGAAGGTATAGGCTAGGCTAACCCTGCTAAGCTGTTTATCCTCTGTTTATCATTTATGTCAACCTTCTTCTGTTTATGCTACAATAAGCTAGCAGGTGGGCAAAACAAGCGGTCTTAAATATTATTTAGCCTCATACTTTATTTGCACTGTTGTTGTGGCATCTTGCTCTTACTCTGTTTAATATATGTAGTATCCAGAGAGAACGCACGCATGAACAAGGAGAACCAGGAACCATAAATAGTGCTACAAACCTCACCACCATGCTGCCTAGTTTAAAACAGAAAAATCTAAAATTGTAATTCTTTGTGACTTTGTGAAGAATCAAGAAGTTAGACGCAATCCTGAAATGAAACAAAACCCATGGGATATTTTGAACTTTTTTAACAAATAAAAAACATAGAAATTGGGACTGTAAAATTATGTTGCCCTGTCAATACTGTGTGGCACCATCATTTCACATTATTGGATGGAGAGCATTTGTAAATAGTAGTTTTTAGTTCTTTTCACTGATTATCCATTGAAGTCATGTCTGGACTTTGACTAGGCCATTCTAACACCTGGATATGTGGATTGTTCCGTTGTAGATGTTGCTTTATATTTTGAAACATTTTCTTTTTGGACGATAAATCTCTGTTCCAGTCTCTGGTCTTTCCCAGACTCCAACAGGTTTTCTTCCAGAATAGTCCTGTATTTGGCTCCATTCATCTTCCCATCAATTTTAACCATCTTTCCTGCTGAACAAAAGCAGGCCCAGGCCATGATGCTGCGCCACCATGTTTGACAATGGGGATGGGGTTTCAGGGTGATGAGCTGTATTGCTAACGCCAAAGATAGCTTTGCATTGCTGCCAAAAAGTTTGGTTTTGTTTCATCTGACCAGAGCTTCTTCATCCAGATGTCTCCCAGGTGGGTTGAGGAAAACTTTAAACAAAACTTTTTATGGATATCTTTAAGAAATGGCCACTCTTCTTGCCAGTCTTCCATAAAGTTCAGATTTGTGCAGTATACGGCTGATTGTTGTCCAATGGACAGATTCTCCCCCCTCAGCTGTAGATCTCTGGTGTTCATCTGGAGTGATCATGGGCCTCTTGGCTGCCTCTCTGACCTTCTCCTTGTTTGAGTGAACAAGAATATTTAGAGAGATGATGGGTCTTTGTAGATTCTCAGTGGTCTGATACTCCTTCCATTTCAATATTATCCCTTGCTCAGTGCTCCTTGGTATGTTTAAACAATGAGAAATATTTTTGTATCAAAATCCAGCTTTAAACTTCTCCTCAACAGTTTCTTAGACCTGCCTGGTGTGTTCCTGGTTCTTCATGATGCTCTCTGGGCTTTAAACAGACCTCTGAGATGATCACAGATCAGGTGCCTTTATTCAGAGACTTGCTTCCACACAGCTGGATTCTATTTATCATCATCAGTCATTAAGGTCAACATTGGATCATTCAGAGATCCTCCCTGAACTTCTGGAGAGAGTTTGCTGCACTGAAAGTAAAGGATCCGATTAATTCTGCTTGCCCTACTCTTCAGGTTTTACTTGTTAAAACTGTTTAAAATATCCATTAAATTCCTTCCACTTAATGATTGCGGTCCACTTGTTGATTCTTCACAAGGGATTACAATTTTACATCTTTATGTTTGAAGCATGAAATTTGGCCAAAGTCTGAAGAGTTCAAAGGGGTTGCATACTTTTCAAGTCCCTGTAGGTTAAATCACGCTATGGGGCGAAATTCGCTGTTTGCTGGAGGTCTGCAACCTCAGAGTGCTTTTGTAGTATTGCTGGTCTTTTACTAAGTGTTTCTATTTGGTTTTTGGGGATTGAGGCTCCATGTGGTGGCAGCCATGAGTCCTGGTGGCAAACTTGATGTTTCGGACCTTCTCTTTCTGGAAGGATCATCTGAGCTTCAAACTGAGTTGAGAATTCATACTGGAGGTTTGAATCCACTTTCCCTCAAGAGATCATTTGAGCTTCACACTAAATAAGGAATTCCTCTCCACTACGACCTGTTCAAGTACCACAGGAAATCTGAGTGGCAGTCAGCTTCTCTGTTCGCCTACTAACAACCGCATTCTGGGTAAACCCTGTTCGCCCTCCACCGAATCAGACAAACACTGAAACTTCCGCACACAGCCTGGAGTCTAAAAGTCAGCAACTTCTCTGGAAACGTGAGTAATCTACCAAATTCTCCCCTTCAAGTTCGAGAATCAAAATTCCTACTGAGCCTGAACTAACCGCAGTATCTTCCCCTCACCTTTCAGTTCCAGTTGAGCAGTGTTCAGAGCAACACTGGACTCTTCACAAACTCCTAAATAAACCTGTTAAACCTTTTCCCTGGTCTCTCTGAATTGGTCTCTCTGCATGTGGGTCCGAGCGCTTGATAAAATCATGACAATTCCTTTTCTTCACTGGATGTTGTCCCTTCATCCTCATGACTTCCCTGCTGGAAAGCCTCCATTTCCTCAGACTCCCTGAACTATATTTTTTATTGGTCAAAGTTTTGCCTTATAATTTAGATTTTCCCCAATAACATTTTAATTGTTATTTTTACAATATTGCAAAATAAACTAGAAAATCATTTAAAATATATTTTGTATTCTTCTTTAATTGTCAATAAGCTTTTGAATCTTGTCCCATTTTTTTCAGTAAAATAGACCAGTTTTCCTTTTTACCTTTTCAGGAAGACATGTGGGTTTGAACAAGCAAACATAGCAAAAGCAGCCTTGATTCCCCCATAGAAGCAAGTTTATACCAGCTACTGCAGATTTATACACATGCATGAAGCGTGTACAACATCAATGTAATCTCATACGTTGAGAGTGAAATTTCACTTAATAGTTCTTTGTGTTGGATATGTATTGTCATGATATTTTAATAAATGTTTAAGCTATTTAATTTGAATCACTTTCTCTTTGTATCTTTTTAGCAGCTGCCTCTAGGGGGCACCAAAGCTGATCCTCATCCTCCATCCTCTCTTCCATCCTCCTCTATCTTGTCAACCTGATGGATCTCCTCACTCTATTCATTCATGAACCTTCTCTGAGTTCTCCTCCAGCCCTTCTTCCTAAAGCCTTAAGGTCAGCAGAGTTACTACCTTGTAAATTATTCCATTTGCTATTATTATGAATTATTTTAACATGTTTTAATTTAATGTTGCTGAATATGAATACAATTTTCTGTTTGCTATCAATAATGTAAACATAGTTTCTTAGTTAAATATCTTCCTTTAATCACATGGTAACATTTTCTTGCTGCTCAGAAACTGAGCCTCATGACATAGAGGAAGTAGGCGGGCTCAGCTTGGTGCAAACAGATAAACTGAAGAATGGTCAGATCTGTCAGAGGAACAATGAGAGGCACAGCTCTACCATGGCTGTTCTGTGAGTAGAAACGTTTCTAATTTCTGCTAGTATCAACTTCTGCTAAATTTAGTGTTTTTAACATTTTATTTTTAGAATCAGTTTAGAAATTGGGACATAGAAGAAGAGAAGGATTTAATGTGTTAAGTTATTCTGTTTGTCAGATTTTTGATTAGCTTCACTTATTAATTGAAAAATATTCACTTTTCTTCAGTTCTGACCTTCTTCCTATGCTGTTCATTAATCAAAGGTTGGTATACTTCAGTTATATTGATATTCATTAAATAACACAAAAAAAGGAAAGTGAAAAATAGATTTGACTACTTGTATTATTAATCACAACTGAAATTCTCATTATGTTTATATTTTAGTCCTTCCAGCTCATCTAACAGTCAGTCCAAACAGATCTCAGTTCTTCAGAGGAGATTCTGTATCTCTGAGCTGTGAGGGCGACAGCTCTGCTGGATGGACTGTATGGAGGAACACAACCAGTGAACAGTCTGAGTGTAAAGGTCCATGGGGGAAACCTGCTGGCCAAACCTGTAACATGACCTTTATGACCACAGGTGACAGTGGAGTTTACTGGTGTTCCCCCTCCAGAGAGGGAGCAGCCAGCAGCAGCATCCAGCTCACTGTCACTGGTAAGATCAGACTGTGGAGTTAGTGTTGATGAAGCTGTGTGGAAATGGATGAAATGCTGTAGTTTGTCTCTGTGTTGAGGTGGATCAGTGATCCTGCAGAGTCCTGTCCTCCCTGTGATGGAGGGAGATGACGTCACTCTGAGCTGTCTAACAAAGACCACTCCCTCCAACCTCCCAGCTGCTTTCTATAAAGATGGCTCCCTCATCAGGACTGAGCCCAAAGGTCACATGACCCTCCACCATGTGACCAGCTCTGATGAAGGCCTCTACAGGTGTAACATCAGTGGTCATGGAGAGTCTCCATCCAGCTGGATCTCTGTTGAAGGTCAGCAGGATTGTTTCAATGCTGAACCTTAAGGGTCTTTATTATATCTTCATCATGTAATAAATCTTTATTTCAGAGAAATCCTCCACGTCTTTCCCAACAACCATCCCTTCTTCTACATCAACCTCTCCCCCCTCCTACCAGTTTCATCATTATGGGTATCTGGTTCTATTTGGTGCCATGGTTGTTGCTGTACTGGTGGTTCTACTGTTGAAATATTGCATTAATAGAAAAAGCAAAGGTGAGATCATCATCTTCTGTCTGTTAATGTTTATATTTTAGAATAACAGTTGTATCATATTTAGAATAAAGACTTAATTGCTGAATTGGATTAATGTTTTTTCAGGTGATCAGGAAGTTCGGGAGGAAAGTATCACTTACAGTGATGTTAGAATATCACAACCTGAAGAACACAACAACAAACTAAGCAAAGGTAAACATTTGTTTCTTCTTGTGTTTGTTTTCAGGCTTAGCATTTGGTTAGGCTAAAAGGAAGCTATAAAAAGTTTGCTTATCCTTTACTGAGTTATAGGAATGACTAGATTATGTGCACAGGGTTCATACCAAAGCAAAGACCTGGTCTTAATGTTTGTTTTTGCACAGATACAGTAATTCAGTTATGTCTGAGTAGGAATGTATGAACTAATAAATTCATTAATAATAACAGATACATGGAGATTTGAATCTACTGAAAACTAAATGATAATCCACTGAGCCTAAATCAGATTCCTTTAGACGTTAGATTTAGAAATATTGTGATTTTGCCCATTTGAACCCTTATGCACCGCATGTGTTTATCTGCATGGTTGCTTTTTGTATGGTAAAGGTTTCTGCCTCTATGCTGCAGATTGTGGGTTTTCTGCTAACTGACTAACAAGCTCTGTGGTCGTCCAACTTCCTGTTTCTGTGTTTCAGGTTAAGGTTATTTTGCCCACCCTGTAACCTAAGTAGGTTACCTCCAAGACTGATAAAAAAGACTTAGCTGAATTACAGAAACAGCTGTAATGTGATAAATAACAAAATGAGTACGTGTTTAATTACTTTCCTTAATTTGAGTATTACTTTTTACATTCAGAGCTGTCAATAGCTCATTATCTGGCACTTTTATTTGTTAAAGAAACAAATCTGCCTAAGCCTTAGCGCGGTTTGATCCACCCATGGCAGTGCCAGCTTCCAACAGGTCTTTGTGATAACTGATGATAGGGTTTTCTATTGCTTGGAGGAATCTGGACCTACTCGTTTTTGATTATTACTTAAAATGAGCCAAACTGGATGCTTGTTACAGCAAAAACTGTCTATTTAAAAGTATATGGAAGTTAAGAAAAATGCCTAAGTCATGTTTTAAATTAACGGACCAGTGCAAGGTCTTCCTACCTGCTCTTTCTCCATTGCGTATAAGAATGTGCCAAATACACTGCTGTCTAATTTTTTCCTAGGCCTTCCTCTTCCTCTCTTACACTTGTAAGACAGTTTTCCCTCTTAAGACTCTATGCCATTTTCCAATATACATGAGACTACAATGAATGGCTGAAACCAAAGCACAGTGGATACATAAACACTAGAGGTCGGATGGATGGATGGATGGATGGATGGATGGATGGATGGATGGATGGATGGATGGATGGATGGATGGATGGATGGATAGATGGATAGATGGATAGATGGATAGATGGATAGATGGATAGATAGATAGATAGATAGATAGATAGATAGTGTCATGATTTTACAAAAGTTCAGACCCAAATGCAGAAGACCAAACAACGAGACCAGGGAAAAGGTTTAACAGGTTGTATTGAAGAGGTAAAACAGAGAGAGAAGTGTTGCTCTGAACACTGCTCAACCGGAACTGAAAAGTGAGGGGAAGACACAGCGGTTAGTTAAGGCGGTTGAAGCTCAGTTGATCCTTCCAGGGAGAGAAGGTCCGAAAAATCCAGTTTGCAGGATGACTTCCCTAAACTGGCAAACACTCTGGCGTCGAGGTAGTGGCAGTCAGCAAAAAGCTTCCCTCTTGCTTTGTCCGGTTATTGTTCCAGAGGTATTGAGGATTATCAGGATATTTTTGGCAAATGTGACACAGGCAAGGTTATACAGTCTAGCAGTTTGTTACACTGCTTCCTTGCAGCAAGAAGGTTCTGGGTTCAATTCTTGGCATAGGCTCTTCTGTATGGAGTTTGCCCGTTCTTCCCTGTGCATGTGTGGGTTATGGGTTATCTCTGTGTACTCCTTCTTCCTCCCACAGTTCAAAAACATAACTGTGAGGTTAACTCTTGACTCAAAAGCCCCCTCAGACCCTGATGGACAAGAGGGAATGGAAGAAGTGACAGATGATGGTTGTCGATGTATATATGTATATATGTGTCATGATCTCTGACCTTAAGGGCCTTTGATGTAAAAGTAAATCACTTTATACTTCCACAATGGCGAAATTCACTGTCTGCATTTTGACCCACCTCCTGAGGTGCAGTGGGCTGCCATTGTGTGGCACCCGGGGAGCAGTGAGCGGTTAAGGGTTTTGCTGTGGGGAACTCTTCTTCATATCAACCATTATGGAACCTTGTTCAGTAAAACCAGATGATTTGACCTTTGAGACGCTGGTAATCCTGAGTTGTAAAGCTTGCTGATGAGGTGCTTGTTATGTAATTACCTTTCAAAAAATGGTGAAAAACATTTCACTATTCTTCTCATGTCTAATGCTACATTCAGACCTAACAGGATATAAGCCACAAAAAAGCACCTGCTGATTAATTTTTGTTGCTTCTACACCTTTTAAGGACTGACACACCCGAAGAGCCTCTTGGATGCTCTGTAAACATGTCCAGTAAAGGGTGAAAAGAAGCGTCTGATGCTTCTGCTGCTTCTATGTTTGATGGCAGAGAGCGGCTTTGCTGTATTTGCTGTGATCAGTGGGTAAAAAGTTGTTTTAATATGTTTTTAAGTGCGAAAGTCCACCTCAAAACATCGTCTGTGCAGTCAATTGATCTGCACGAAACCCCCGTACACCGGCGGTACGCTGTCACTGAGAATTCCCAGAAACAGCAGCCCATGTCCCATTCACCTCTTGGGGGTTTTCTGCTACTGTTTGTGGCGAATCAATCTACTTTTCTGAACCTAGCATTGTCTCATTACCAGAAGGTTACAACTTTCACTGTCCAATAGTCAGGCTTTGAGTAATTTGGCCATTTGGCTGATCAGACAGACTGTTATAGCCCTTTGTTAGACTAGTGACTTTAACCTTATTTGCAAACGGCAGCAAACCTCACTATTTTGATGTTAATAAGGACGAATTTGCTTTCATATTACATCATATTGTTATGTTGATA
>NW_015152928.1:3577-6722 GCF_000732505.1 Cyprinodon variegatus | reverse complement strand
TGTTATTATCTATACATAGCAAGAAATATTGCTAATGAAATATTTGATTTCTCATGATTATGAAATACTTGGTAAGACTCAGGATGTTTAAGCCATAAATTGCTTCTTTTGTCCTGTTTATGATTTTGTATCTCTTTGTTTTGGATCGATTAGACCCTATTAATACTGCTACAGAGATTTCAGTTGTTGTACAAGTTATCTTCACAAGTTTTACCAATGAGCAATATAATTTTGTTTTTCTAACTGCGTACCAAACTGTGGCAAAGTGACTGGAGCATATTTATTTGCTACCAGCTGACTGAGAGCAGCCATGTTGTGGTTTGGTCTTTGTAGATGTTGATTCTGTTCAAACCCTGAGAAACTGGTTGCTTCTTACTTTGATGTTAATGTGTCTCTTTGAGAAAACAAAGGTGAGAAACTTTGTGGTTTCAACTGCTAACCTTCAGACACGTTCTCACGATTTACCATCCCTTCCACAAAAACTGGCACAGATAAAGATGCACAAAAGCCTCAACATCAGCCTATTTGATGCTGTAATGTATTTTTAGGAGCATTTATTTAAGGAGGTTTATTCTCTTAGCTTCTCTTCAAAATAAGAGACACAAGAGAATATGTTTGTCATGATCAAGGGGATTTTTCAGGCCCACATGCAGGAAACCACCAGCAGGACTCAAAGTATAAATTAAATGATCTGAATATTTGCTTGAAACAGAAATGGAATCTGAGCTTTGGTTCATATTGATCAGCAGCTTCTGAAACAGAGAGGGGGAGTTAGAAGTGCATCAATCTAAGTGGGGAAAAGAACGTGAGGACGCTTACTGTTCCCGATGAGGAGCCGATCTCGTAGGGGGTTTTTAGACTGGAAAGTGGGCTTGAGACCACACAGTGGAGAGCGGGCAGGCAGATGGAGTAACAGCAGAGCCTGAGGGGTAAGGACAACAAGATGAGCAGGAGCACAGGTGAGTCAGCCACAGTCTGATTGTCAGAGCTGAGGGAGAGTTCACTCAGGAAGAGAGGCTTCATTTTACCTACTAAAGGCTGATTTATACTTCAGAACAGGTCCTCTGTGTAGGTGTCACAGTGAACAAAAAGACGTCCCCGCCCCCTCCACAGACGCTCCGCTGCACCTTTCCCAAATTGTAACTGACTGCAGACAGTGCCGCGGACAGGAGGCCGGCTTGTTTGGTGTTTATAGCCGAAATTGCGGAAAACAACTTGTGAAGTTTGACCAGCTAGAAGATCAAGGTGCGGGAGAACGTTGGAACCCTTTTTCAACTTAGATACCCGCTCTTTTTCTCCACCGTGTCCCTTCGTTGTCGGACTAAACTTGCCCCCTATTCCTCATCGCTTTGGCCATATCTAGACCCACAGCGTATAGCACAGACCACGCTTCACTATTGTGCATAAATCAAAAATGGTAGTCCACCTTTCAGGTTGACATGCCCTCCAGTGAAGATCTGTTGGGAAATCTGAAGTCTCAATCAGCCACATACAAATACCATGACAATATTAACCAAGGTAAATGAATGTGTAACTTATTGTCTTTTCAAACTCTCGTAGGAAAAATAGTGAGCTGATGGTGCATGTTGGCATCATCTGTCAGAATCCTGCATGTTAGAACTGTGGAAGTTTTAAAAATGACACGGTTCTCTATCCTTGCTTTCTGAACAGCACAACTTATTATAGGATGTCTTTATCAGTAAAACAGTGGTAGATATTGTTTTTTTTTAATATACTAAAATTCAGTTAAATTGAAAAAATACTTTGTTGATCCCAAACGTAAATTAAATGTGGTAATTAGACTTTTTTCACAAAGAAGGTGTACTGTATATGTTGATAGCTGTGGGCAGGTGAAGGGAGGACTAAAGGCCTGAATATACTTCTGCAACCGCACACATCAAATGTCGCTTGGGTCCGGTCGTGAACCAGTTTTGCAAGTATGCTTCTGGGCCGTCGGTCTAGAATTTCTTGGGATGCACAGCAGTTTCTTACCAAAGCGCAAGGGGGAGCCTATTTGCGAACTTGTGAGAACTTTGGCTGATGGTCAGGAGAACTTCTGCAGCGCTAGCGGGAGTGTTTATTTTCCAAATCCACAATGGCGCATCTGCAAAATATCAGGGTCATGGAGATGTATTTAGAGTTGCTAGACATCAAAGAGGAACAGGTTTTGTTAATGGAGTTGGCAAAAAGACTGATTAGCCTTTCATCATAGTTGTCAATTGTAGTTGTTCCTCGTTTTTTAAAAATGGTTCACCCCGGCACCAAATCGAGAAGGTTGACCACACAGACAGCCGGAAAGGCATACCAGGGACCAATCACTGCTGCTTTATGTCTGCAAACTTCCGCTTGAGGTCACAGTTAATCAGCTCTATGTGCTCAACTTCTTGTCCATCTTCGATGCCCAAAGAAGTGCAGAGTTATACTAGTATTTGTGCAGATGACATGCTAGAAGTTAGAGGTGTATGGAGGTACCTTCCCAGGACTGTTCAAGTTGTGCTCACTACATGAGACATATGACACTTCATTCTCAGAGACTGTTGTCTATTAAGTAATCATTGATCAAGGTGAATGTTGAGGCCTTCACTGTCATGATGGGATTTAGGTTCCTAACCCACATGCAGAACACACACGGAGTCAGATGAAAAGTTTGACTGTTTATTGAGAAAACACAGAGTTAATAGACTTGATGCTGGGAAACAGATCCGAGGCTGGTCACACAGGGTTCTCTGCAGAGAGGGATAGTTCTGCAGGTCTGTACCTGTAATGTGGTTCAGGCTCAGAAGCAGAGGGAGGGAACCAGGAGGGTCCAGAGGCAGATGGTTGGCAGAGGGCTAGGCAACGGCAGGGCTCGACTTCAGACTTGTCAGTGTTCAGGTTCTGAGTTTCCTCCAGTTCTCTTCTTGAGAGCGGACAGGCAGGTTTTGATAGTTTGATCCACAGATGAGCTTCTGAGAGAAGGCAGGCAGGTTTCAGCTGAGAAACTCTTCCAGAGTTCCAGGGTTCAGTCAGGTTCTTCCTAGGAAGCAGGGAGGACAAAAACTGGTTAGGTTCAAATTCAGGTTTTCAGGGGAATCAGGCAGGCTGGTTGGCTCAGGCTTGCTAACCGTAACTGGCTTAACACTCTGGCACTGGAGTGTCCTGCCGC
>NW_015152928.1:0-2081 GCF_000732505.1 Cyprinodon variegatus | reverse complement strand
CGAGATCTTACAGAGGTGGGTACGTACGTTCGGTTTGGAGGTCCATTTCCTGGGTCAGGTTCAGAAACTAGGGCAAGATTTATCAGGTCAGAGATTTCCCAGGAAACGGTTGCAACGGTGCAGCTGGCAGGAAGGACAGAAAATTTCTCTTGACAGATGTCAAAGCAGTGAGTGGCTGGGCTGTCTGACTGTAATTCCTTATGAATCTCCTGTAAAAGTTTGCAAAACCCAAAAACCTTTGGAGTTGCTTGCGATTCTCGGGGGTAGGCCAGTCCAGAACTGCTTTAATCTTGTCTTCCGATGGCTTCACCTGCCCGCCCTCGAGCACAAATCCTAGAAAGGTGACAGAAGGTTGTTGAAATTCACATTTTTCAGCCTTGACGAAAAGTTTGTTTTCGAGAAGTCTTTGGAGAACCAAACAAACGTGTTTCTTGTGGTCTGACAGATTCTTGGAATAAATCAGGATGTCATCAATATAAACAAAAACAAAGATGTTGAGAAAACCTCTCAACACGTCGTTAACCAGGGCTTGAAAACAGGCAGGAGCATTAGTCAGACCAAAGGGCATAACTAGGTATTCGAATTGACCTAGAGGGGTTTTGAAGGCCGTCTTCCACTCATCTCCCTCTCTTATTCAGAGAAGGTGGTAGGCATTTCTTAAATGCAGTTTGGTAAAAACAGTAGCCCCTTGAACGGGTTCAAAAGCAGATGCGAGCAGAGGCAAGGGATACTTGTTTTTAATGGTTATTTGGTTGAGTCCTCTGTAATCTATACAGGGTCGGAGAGATCCATCCTTCTTTCCAACAAAAAAGAAGCCTGCACCAAGATGGGATGAGAACGGCCGAATAATTCCAGCAGCTAGGGACTCATTAATGTATTTCTCCATTGTTTCTCTTTCTGGTTTGGAGATATTGAAGAGTCGGCTGCTAGGAAGGGGAGCCCCAGGCAACAGATCTATGGCACAGTCATATGGTCTGTGAGGAGGAAGAGATAATCAGATGGTACGGAGGATAAGTCGGGTGGGTCTGGCTCCCTTTGATTACTTGGAGATTGAATGGCAGGTGCTGCAGGGCGGAGACAGGAGACATGGCAGTAGGCAGACCACGATTCAATGTGTCTTTTTGCCCAATTTATATGAGGGTTGTGTAGCTCTAACCACTCATATCCCAGAACTAGAGAGGAACAGGCAGAAGGAAAAACAAAAAAGGTTATAGTCTCTCTGTGGTTACCGGAGATAAGGAGTTCAAGTGGCAGAGTCTGGTGTGTAACTTGATGTAATTTCTTTCTATCAATGGCTGAGACTCTAAGAGGTTTCTTCAGAGGGATGGTTTCAATGTTTAACTGTTGAACCAGATTAGAGTCTTTTAAATTCTTCTCACAGCCAGAATCAATGAAGGCAGATAAGGTGAGAGAAACAACAAAGTAGCTGGTAGCAATAGATGAGGAGACTTTTCAGATTGCAGATGGTCCGCCAGACTCCTCGTTTCCTCTGGCGGACCCTGGCTTTTACCTTAGCTGGGCAGGTGGAGACTAAATGGCCGGGCTCACCATAATACATGCACAAGTTCCCCTTGTATCTCCTTTGCCTTTCCTCAGTTGTGAGTCTGGTATGACCCATCTGCATAGGTTCTACATCAGAGGTTTCTGTGGAAGGAGAGACGCCATGGGTTAAAGAAGCAGGAACAAAAGCTGACTGGTTACGATTCCTTGGCATGGAATCAGTCTCAGGTGGTGCAGAAAAAACAGAAGAGCTGTTAGTCATTGGGGCAGTTACAGAGAAAACATGGCTCCTTAGTTTAGACCTGGCTCTGGCTCGAAGTCGATTATCCAGACGAATTGTTAATCTGATTAATTCCTCCAGGGTAGCTGGTTCGTCGATTGTGGCGAGTTCATCCTTTATTTCTTCGTCTAGAGCCTTAAAATAGGCGCTTTTGAGCGCGCATTCATTCCAACCGGAAGCTGTGGCTTTGACCCGGAAGTCGATCGAGAAATCGGTTACAGTCCGATTTCCTCGTTTAAGACTTAGCAGAGCTCGAGAATCAGTTGATTTGTCTGAGTCTTGATTAAAGACTTGTGAAAAT
>NW_015152927.1:23716-25388 GCF_000732505.1 Cyprinodon variegatus | reverse complement strand
GTCATTAAGTTCTGCTGTTAAACACCAGAAGCTCGGAATAAAACGGATCAGAACCGATAAAGAACCAGAATCTGGATTCATTGTTAGGATCCTCTGGAGCACGCAGTCTGAACTAGAGCAGAGCAGGATCCGGTCCAGAAGCCAGGTCCCTGGTTTTGTTGTGGGTCAGGGGTCCCTGGTTCTGTTGTGGGTCAGGGGTCCCTGGTTCTGTTAAGGTTCACGGGTCCCTGGTTTGGTCATTAAGTTCTGCTGTTAAACACCAGCAGCTCGGAATAAAACGGATCAGAACCGATAAAGAACCAGAATCTGGATTCATTGTTAGGATCCTCTGGAGCACGCAGTCTGAAGTGGAGCAGAGCAGGATCTGGTCCAGAAGCTGGGGCAGGAACCGGTCCAGGATCAGGGCCAGGGGCCGGGCCAGGAGCCGGTCCAGGATCAGGGCCAGGAGCCGGTCCAGGATCGGCCTGGTTCGTTAGGATCTGGGTTGTTTTTATTCCACTTCAGGTATTAATTAGCACAAGTTTAGCTTCACATTATGAGCTGATATCATCAACATCTAAACTTCTGTTTCCAGGAAACTGATCCTCGGCTGAGAAGCATCGAGTTGATGTAAACTCATTGATGTTGCCTTATTTGGTTTGGCCTGGACTTTTATCCCGCCCTGAAATGTAGATCCAGACCACTGGTTCACGGGCGTGTTATATAATACTATTTTATATATATATTTATATGTGTATAAGTAATATAACACAGGCCCAGAACATGAATAGAGGTCAATGGAAGACAGTTTAGCTGTTTAGCCTAAAGTTGAATTTACTTCTAGAAGAATCACAAAGCAGGAAGTTTCTCTATAATGAGGCAGAACCACGGGAGGAAAGGCAGCGTTCCAGGCTGCATGGAGGAAGGGGAACATTTTCAGTCTTCCCAAGGATCCAAAGACTCGACAGGCATGGATTATTTCTGTCTATCAGAGGATCCTTGCAGAGTTTGATGCTCAGCATCATTTTACTGAATACAGCTTTCAAAATGTTGGAAAGTTCAAAGCAGGATTTGCTAAACTCCTTTTACTGAATCGAGGGAGGGGCTGTTCCCACCGTGAGGCCGTCACAACCGCAGGCTGGAAGGATGATTCTGTCGCTAAGCTGTTGATAGCAATGCTAGCATATCTATGGTGACCAGGTTTGGGTTTCTGAAAAGGGGGGGCCGCTGACTGGAGCATTCGAACCGAGCCGTGAGTTCGCTGGTCAGGGAACCCTGGCAGACGGGG
The DNA here is from genome assembly GCF_000732505.1 of Cyprinodon variegatus. NCBI lineage: Eukaryota > Metazoa > Chordata > Actinopteri > Cyprinodontiformes > Cyprinodontidae > Cyprinodon > Cyprinodon variegatus. The sequence goes on along the minus strand of NW_015152927.1, from coordinate 24,121 downwards.
GCAGGGAGCCAGCGGGGGAAGGAGCGACCGAACCCGACCCGGTGACGGTATGCTTCGGGGCCGCTGGTGTCCGGTCACCGGGTCGGGATCGGTCGCTCCTTCCCCCGCTGGCTCCCTGCCCCCGTCTGCCGGGGTTCCCTGACCAGCCCTGGAGCTGACGGCTCGGTTCTGCTGAGCTGTAGGCGACCAAAATCCCGGACATTTCTTTAGGTATGAAAAAGAGGCCGTCTGGTCCCCCTACCATATCAACAATCTGATGTTTCAGTGAGTGAGTGCTTGTTGCTATGATGCGTCTTTGCTCAGCAGCTTGGCTCGTTGTAAACCAATCAATCAGAGCACAGCTCATCTATGATCTATAGAGAAAAATATGTTGCGTGTGATTTACAAAAGAGATTAAAGTTATTA
>NW_015152927.1:19647-21437 GCF_000732505.1 Cyprinodon variegatus | reverse complement strand
ATTCTATCACCCCAGATAGAATCATTCTATCACCGCTTTATGGAACCTTCGGCTGTCTGATGATTAACGGACAGATCCTGATGGTTGGTGTCAGCCTCAGACCGAAGGCGGCTCGCTGCCTAAATGTTTCCTTCCGCCCTCAGTTGGTGAGCCTGCTGCTGATCGGCGTGGCGGCCTGGGGGAAATGGTTCGGCCTGGTCTCCAGCATCAGCGTGGTGGCGGGGGTCATCGGCGTGGGCGTCTTCCTCCTGGTGGTGGCCTTCGTGGGGCTTTGCGGCGCCCTGAAGCACCAGCAGGTGCTGCTCTTCTTCGTATCCTTTGCCGTTCGTTCTGCTCTGTAGCTCCATGGTTCCTCTCCGGCGTTCTCCTCAGCCTCAAGCAGTACATGATGATCCTGTTTCTAGTTTTCGTCCTGCAGTTCTCCATCTCCTGCGCCTGCCTGGCTCTGAACAGCGACCAGCAGGTGAGTCCCATCCACTTCTCTTCACATTTAATCTGCAAAGCTTCCAGGTTCTGAGGAGCTGGGCCGGGTCCTAGACGGTACCGACCCAGAACCGCTCCTCCTGCCGTCAGCCCAGTGGTTAGCCAGGCCCTGCAGGGGCGGTGTCATGCTGTGGGCCCGGTTCACGGCTGAAGGTCCAGCTGGTGTTTGGACTAGAACCTGCTTCTCTATGGATGCTGTTTCCATGGAGACGGACTGACCCTTTCTGGATGTTGTTTGATGTCCAGAACCAGCTGCTGGAGGTCGGCTGGAACAAGTCCGAGACGACCCAAAAGGACGTGGAGAAAACGCTGAACTGCTGTGGCTTCTCCGCCGTTAACCTCAACAGTTCCTGCGCCGCGGTGAGTAGAACCGGTCGGTGGGTCTGTAGGGGGCTCGGTCCGTCTGTGCTCTGCTAACAGCTCCTTCCTCCTGTCCAGAAATGCTCGACCTCCCATGAGACCTGCAGACCCTGTTCCAGCATCCTGCAGAGCTACGCCGGCGAGGTGCTGCGCTTCGTGGGCGGCATCGGCCTCTTCTTCAGCTTCACTGAGGTCAGTCTGGGTCTCCAGAACCAGCGCTGTCCGCCAGCAAACATTCAGAGCTTCTGTCATTTTGTTCAGGTCCTTGGAGTCTGGCTGACCCATAAATACCGGAACCTGAAGGACCCCCGAGCGAACCCCGGAGCCTTCCTGTGACGGTGCTCTGCTGATGGATCCGTCAGCCGTCGGTGGTCAGGGAATCCAGATGTTGGAGAATAAACTGCAGGATGTGATCAGAACCATCTAGAGAACCAGGAGTTCTGGTTTTCCTCCTCTATCAGTTTCTATTTAATGATTCTTATAATATAGTTTTCTGTTGGTGTTTAAGGTGGAAATGTTGGGATAACGGCGCCTCTGAGCCTGAAGCAGTGAAATATTCTCATACTCCTAAACTGTGAATAAATGAAGTTCTGAATACGAGATCATCTGCTGGTGTTTATGCTCATGTTTTATCATGGTGCCGCGAGGTCCGGTCGGATCGGAAGACTCTTAGTTATGCAGCCGACACATCATGTCATCTCACTTTATAGATCCAGTTCAACCAGATCATCCAGTCAGATTGGTTCAAAGTTTTCTATCTAAGGAAAACCAGCTGATTGCATAGACTCATTGACTCTTCAGCAATCCCTCACACTAAGCATGCTTGTAGCGACAGTGGAGAGGAAAAACTCCCTTTGAACAGGAAGAAACCTCCAGCAGAACCAGGCTCAGTGTGAGCGGCCATCTGCTGAGAATATAAGACATTTCATCGAACCAAAAATGACTGA
>NW_015152927.1:16959-19168 GCF_000732505.1 Cyprinodon variegatus | reverse complement strand
AGAAGCATAGATAAAAAAGGCAACTGTCAACCAGCTCCACAGGCGGCCCCGTCCAGGAAACACACAGGGGTCCCTATGTCCTCCAGCAGTCTAAGCCTATAGCAGCAGAACTATAGAGATAGCTCAGGATAACCTGAGCCACTCTAACTAGAAGCTTTATCAAAAAGGACAGTTTTAAGCCTAGCCTTAAAAGTAGACAGGGTGTCTGCCTCACGGACTAAAACTGGTAGTTGAAATTAATATTAAAAATGTCAGTAATTTAGAAGTGAGTGGGTTGAAGTGCTGCTCTAATAGTAGAAATGCTGTTTGTCCATCAGTGGATGAATCCAGATCTGCCAGCAGCAACCAGATGAACAAAGGTAAATATGAGGAACTGTAAACATTTAAATCCTGTAGTTTTTCCTTCTGATGAAAGAAATGAAAGTTTATCAGGATCCGTGTCGGTTTAAAGGCTGCAGAGACACTGAGCCATTCATGTAGACAGAGGGTCACCATGGAAACGGAGTCTCCACACCAGTGGTTCTGTTTGCCCCATTAGGCCGGGCTATGTAGAGGGAGGGATCAGGTTACTTCCTGAACTCAGGGAGGCAGTTAGAGGAATCAGCCTCCAGCAGCTTCTGTCACCAAACCTTTGATTCAGTTTTATCTGCTGAAGCTGCTTCACCCTCAGTTTGTTCAGTTTAGACTGCCTGCAGACAGACAGACGGACATTAGACAGAGTAGACTGGATGGCCACTCATTCTGTCACCTGCTGAGAGTCAAAGTTTGCTCTGTTCTCTTACGGTGGTTAAACTCGTCCGTCCTCCATGGCAGCAGCAGTGACAGACGCTCACCTGTGCTTTGATGACACAGCAGGTGTAACTGCTGACATTCCTGCAGCCCGACCAGGATGCAGACCAGGAGCTGCAGTCCTCAGCTGTTCAACCTGTTCGCCAACATGTCTGAGATCAGACGTCTGTTAGTATTTCCTTCATTAGAGACTCATTAAACCATTATTACATCATGAAATGCTCTCCTGCTCCACCTGCTGGAGTCCTGAAGGTGCGGAAGGTTAAATTCAGACTAATTAACCAGCCTTTGTTAATTAAAAAGGATTTTCAGAAGTTATTTTCACTTTTGATGCTGATCAAACAGGCAGTACCGGTTCTACCAGGCGCTCCATCACCTGGGTGGCCATTTCTGCCTCTGAAGGCGTTTAGATGGCAGAACCTACCTCCAGGTTTTACTGTTGTCTAGGAGACCAAAGCCGCCTTTAAACACCCAGCAGGTAAACAAAGGTTTCCATGGAGCAGAGATTATGGAGACACATGGAAGCTGATCAGATTAGGACTACAAGCTTCAGGAGGAGAACTACAAAACCCAAACATCTGCAGAACATCAGCATGAGTCAGAGAACCAGGAGGAAATATTGGCTGTTCGAAAACCTAGGCTCTGTTCGAAAACCTAGGACGCATCCTTAGAAGACCGGATTCGAAGGCTGATTACGTCATAGCGCGGCGCCGAGGTCTGGTCGGATTCCAAGAGTCCTCGTTATGCGGCCTTAAAATGCGTCCTTCTTTTAGCCCGGCTGTAATTAAAGGACAGATTCTAATAGATCTGCAGGGTGGGACTATAAATCTGATAGGATTTTTATCTTTTTATTGCTGTTTTGCACAATATGCTTAACTAAGTATGTTTTGTTGTTGAATATTCAGAGATTTTGGCACATAACGAGGACTCTTGGAATCCGACCAGACCTCGGCGCCGCGCTTTGACGTCATTGGCCTTCGAATCTGTTCTTCTAAGGACGTATCCTAGGTTTTCGAACAGAGCAATTGCTGGGCTTTGACAACCCGAACAGTTAGCAAAGGATTGTGGGTAACTGCACTGCCAGCTCTGTTCAGACAGCTGATCAGGGAGGCTTCAGCTGGAGGGGGCGGCTAGCAGCAGCTAGCAGCGGCTAGCAGGACAGAAGAGACCAAATCTAAAGCTGGGTTTGTAGAAACAGTCGATTTAATTCTGCCGTCGTCCTTTTTTAACTTCGTTTCCTGTTCAGTCTGAATCTCCTCATCAATAAACATCTTTTCTTCTTCTGTCCACCTGCAGAGCGACAGACGGGAGCAGCTGGTTCTGAGAGGAACCCACCTGCAGACGCTCTGCAGGTGGTTCTGAGAGGAACCCACCTGCGGAGCGTCAGCCGCTGGTTCTGAGAGGAACCCACCTGCAGACG
>NW_015152927.1:12530-14324 GCF_000732505.1 Cyprinodon variegatus | reverse complement strand
TAAAGCTGGGTTTGTAGAAACAGTCGATTTAATTCTGCCGTCGTCCTTTTTTAACTTCGTTTCCTGTTCAGTCTGAATCTCCTCATCAATAAACATCTTTTCTTCTTCTGTCCACCTGCAGAGCGACAGACGGGAGCAGCTGGTTCTGAGAGGAACCCACCTGCTGAGACTAAACCTGTTTACATGTTTGAGCTTCATGATCAGTTTATTGATTTAAAGTTAAACATCAGAATCATCAAAGGTCAGAGTTCAGATCAGGTTTTATTAGCTTTGCTGTACATTCATCAACCAAACAGCATCACAGTCTGTGTGTTCATCATCATCATCATCATCATCATCATCATCATCATCATCATGGAGGAAGCAGCAGCTGGGAGGAGAACATCATCTTAAAGGAGGAGCTGAAGCCATAAATAGGAGGAAGAGGAGAAACAGACGACGGTCGCCAGCAGGAATTGATGATGATGATGGGTTCTACCTTCATCATCATCATCATCATCATCAGCTGGTCTGTTGGTCAAACTCTGACATATGGGGCTCCCCAGCAGAGGGCGCTGGAAGCCTTCCTTCCACTGGGTCGGTTCTGACATCGATTCCAGAACTTTCTGTGATCGGATCAGAACTCTGGAGGCTTTTGGGCCGACAGACGATAAAGATTCTGGTCCTGGATCAGAACCAGCTCTGGGTTTGGGTGGTAGAACCTCTGCTGGTTGGAAAGCCTCTGGAGCTCAGAACCCTTAGAACCACAGGGAGGCTCAGACCCCGCCCCCCCAGGAGAGGGAGGCTCGGCACCCTGAGGCTGCTGCTGGGGAGGCGCAGGCGGAGCGTTAGGAGTCGGGGGCGAAGGCTCTGTGGGCGTTGGGGAATTGCTGCGGGTTGAACTCCGGGTCGTCTCTGACGCGCTTCTTCACGTCGGCTTTGACCTGAGGGGAACAGCTGACTGTTAAGATGGCGGTGAGCCCGGAGGCCAACCTGAGCCCGGAACATTCCTACCTGCTCCGAGTACGCCTCCTTCACCTCCTGCGTTTCCAGGTCGGCCTGGAGCTGCTCCGGGGAGGTGATGGGCCTCACCCCCATGTTCCTGGCCGCCTGACTGACGGCGTCTGAGAGGGAGAGGAGGCTGCCGCCGCCCTGGCCCGTCTGAGGAACAACGCACAGCGAGATGAGACAGACGCCGCTGTGAGCGGCTCCGCCCACTGCCACGGCTCCACCTACCTTCCTGCGCTTGGCCGGCATGCCGTGGAGGTAGGCGTCAGAGAGCGGCGGCTGAGCCTTCATCTTCCTCTGCGTCATCATGTCGCGCCTGATGATGGGAACCCACTCCTTCATGACAGAGAGAGAGCAGAGGATGAGCGAGGAAGAGGAGGCAGAGGGATGAAGAACAGCAGCTGGACGCCTCCGTCTTACAGGAGGGACGGCGGCGGCCCAGCTCTCAGACTCCTCGCTGCCTCCCTCTGCTCCTGCTGCCACCATGTCGCCCCCTAGAGGCGCCGCACCGCCCGACGCTCCCAGATCTCCAGGCAACGCTCTGGTCTCCCTTGACGACGCAGCGGCGTTGTCGTGCGACATGGCCTCCTCTGCCGTGGTGGCTGCGGCGGGGGACAGAGTGTCTCCGATCTGCGGAGGACAGAACCATGAGGGAGGATCAGGACAGAGACGGAACAGGGAGACGGCGAGCTCACCGTGGCACTCTGAGCGTCCTGGGAGCCGCCGGCAGGACCGGGATCCGTCTGTGGAAGACAAAGCCATCCATGATTGATGAGGCGCCTGGCGTAAGGCGATACGCCGCCTGGC
>NW_015152927.1:8833-9910 GCF_000732505.1 Cyprinodon variegatus | reverse complement strand
CCCTGTCCTCTATGGTGTCCCCTACCAGAACCCCCTGTCCTCTATGGTGTCCCCCAACAGAAGCCGTCCCCCTGTCCTCCATAGCGTACTCACGATGCGGTGGTTGATGACGGCGGTCAGCGCTCGCTGGTCTCCTCTCAGGCAGTGCAGGTTGAGGGCCAGACACTCAAACAGCGCCTGGTTGCACATCTGCAGCAGTCTGGGACCAAATGTCTCATCTGGACACAAAGATGAGTCCCCTGGGATTCAGAACAGGATGTCCAACAGCAGGGGGCGACGTGAGGCGGCGCTCACCTGAGCAGCGCAGGATGTGCGTGGCGATCTGCGTCAGCTGCTGTCTGAAAAAGGACATGTTGGTCTGAGTGACGTCCACGCCGTCCAGCACAGAGACGTTGGACTCCCTCTGCAGGAGACACAGAAGGAGGATCAGGACAAGGACAGGAAGCTCTGCCTGTGAGGGGAGACAACTACCCTGTCCCCCACTGCAGTCCTCATCTTCATCCCTGTCCCCATCTTCATCTCCGTCCCCATACTCATCTTCCTCCCCGTCCCCCACTGCAATCCTCATCTTCATCCCCGTCCCCCACTGCGGACCTCATCTTCATCCCTGTCCCCCACTGCAGTCCTCATCTTCATCCCCTTCCCCATCCTCATCTTCATCCCCATCCTCATCTCCGTCCCCATCCTCATCTTCATCCCCATCCTCATCTCCGTCCCCATCTACATCGCCATCCTCATCTTCATCCCCGTCCCCCACTGCGGCCCTCATCTTCATCCCCATCCTCATCTCCGTCCCCATCTACATCGCCATCCTCATCTTCATCCCCGTCCCCCACTGCGGCCCTCATCTTCATCCCCGTCCCTATCCTCATCTTCATCCCCGTCCCACACTGCGGTCCTCATCTTCATCCCCGTCCCCCACTGCGGTCCTCATCTTCATCCCCGTCCCCCACTGCAGTCCTCATCTTCATCCCCTTCCCCATCCTCATCTCCGTCCCCATCCTCATCTTCATCCCCATCCTCATCTCCGTCCCCATCCTCATCTTCATCCCCATCCTCATCTCCGTCCCCATCTAC
>NW_015152927.1:2791-7756 GCF_000732505.1 Cyprinodon variegatus | reverse complement strand
CCACGTCCCCATCCTCATCTTCATCCCCGTCCCCATTCTCATTCTCATCTTCATCCCCGTCCCCATCCTCATCTTCATCCCCGTCCCCATCCTCATCTTCATGCCCGTCCCCCACTGCGATCCTCATCTTCGTCCCACGTCCCCATCCTCATCTTCATCCCCGTCCCCATCCTCATTCTCATCTTCATCCCCGTCCCCATCCTCATCTTCATCCCCGTCCCCATCCTCATTCTCATCTTCATCCCCGTCCCCATCCTCATCTTCATCCCCTTCCCCATCCTCATCTTCATCCCCATCCTCATCTTCATCCTCATCTTCATCCCAGACTCACGAAGCTCTCGCTGATGTACTCCTGCAGCTCGGTGACCAGACCATCAGCAGCTCCCTGCAGAAGAAGAGGAGGAGGAGTGTGAAGCAGGAGGCGCGGGCCAGAGAACAGAATCGTGAGGAGCGGTACCGACAGCGATGTTCTGATCCGTGGGCTCCCTGCCGCTCAGGAAGTTCTGGGTGAAGAACTGGGCCAGCTGAGGCTGGATGCGGCTGAGCGGCTGGTGCTGACCGTGGAGCAGCATCACCAGGTCAGACATGGTGAACGTCTGGCACACCAACATCAGCAGCTCCCCGAAGAACCCTGGAGACCACAGCACAGAACCCGGGTCAGAACCAAGGCAACCGGGTCAGAACCACAGAACCCGGGTCAGAACCAAGGCAACCGGGTCAGAACCACAGAAACCGGGTCAGAACCATGGCAACCGGGTCAGAACCACAGAACCCGGGTCAGAACCCAGTTGCCGGCGGCCAGGTCAGAACCAGAACACGGTGGCCGGGTCTGACCCATTCCGGGTCAGAACCGGTCCAGGTGTATCGGGCTCGGCGCCGAGGGGAACCCACCTGTGGGGTCCTCTGGACTGAAGAAGATGTTGGTGGTCTGGGACAGCCGCTGCATGAACTGGGCGATGCTCTCGGTGTCGTTCTGGTTCTGACCCAGTGAGCCCATCATGGAGTTCAGAACCCCCCGCAGGATGCCGGTGAACAGCTCCGGGTTCAGGGACTCTGCTGCCCCCGCCGGGCCGGGCCCCGCAGTGGGTCCGGAGGCCTGGGGGGGAGGAGAGAAGATGGGCTGGGAGGCCTGGGAGAGAAACAGAGTGGGTCAGAACCGGTTCTGATGGAGCAGGGGGGGGTGGGGGGACACCGACCTGCTGCATGAAGTCCGTCACCCCCTGGATGAAGGCCGGGACGCCTGAGCTGGTGACGGTTATAGAAGGGGCTCCAGACGGACCGGAACCAGCAGCGGGCCCCCCGGCCTCGCCCAGCAGGGAGCCCAGCAGCTGGCGGAGGTCAGGGGCCAGGTCCGGCTGGGGCTCAGCAGCGCCCGCCTCACTCTGGTTCTGGCTGGACGCAGCAGGCGGTGGATTTGGACCCGAACCGGAAAAGGAGAAGGAAGTGGAGGAGGAGGAGGAGGAGGAGGAGGTGGTGACGGTTTGACCCGCTGCAAAAACAGAACAGAGAGAAGTTGAGTAATCAAACAGGAAAAGGTTCTGATCCGGTTGAAAGAGGAGCTCCTCACCCATCTGTCCCGGAACCAGCAGCTGACCCACCAGTCCGCTGATCATCTGGTTCAGAGCCGCCGGGCTGAAGGCCTGCAAAAGCATCGGGTCACAACCACGACTTCAACGCTCACAACCATCGGCAGCGATCGGACCCACCTGTCCGGGCTGCTGGCCCGGCACCGCCGCCCTCACGTTGATGGTGGTCCCCCGGGCGCCGAACACCGGGGGGGGCGCGGCAGCGGCGAAGGGGGGCCGGGAGAACACCACCCGCGCCTGCTGGGGCTGCTGGGACCCAGACTGGGAGGAGGCAGGAGGGGCGGAGGGGGTGGAGCTGGGGGGGGAGGGCTGGGCGGTGGCGGCGGCGGCGCTGGTGGCAACGGCCGCCGCATACTGACTGATCTGCTGCATGACGTTCCTCATGAAGTCAGGTGGGAGCGCACCTGGGGGGCGGAGCCAAAGCCGGCAGGATAAAACCAGCAGCCGTTTAAAATTAAAATCAATAAAATCATTAAAAACTAAATAAATCTGATCAAATAAAAAAACTGGAAATAAACAAAGTTTACTAATAAATAATATCAGAGAAAATGGAGGAAAAACAACAAAGAAGCGATTTAATAAACAGGAAATGAAGAAAAATATAAACTATTAAAAAAAGTCATAAAAATAATCAAATGAAAGAGAATAAAGAACCTGGCTGCCCGGCCAGCGGCTGTCCTCCTGCTGCAGGGCTGCTTCCTCCTGGGGAGGGAGGGCAAGTTCAGGTTAGACCCCGCCCCCACTGACAGCATCAGACCCCGCCCCCACTGACAGCACCAGACCCCGCCCCTCCCCACTAAAGGTGTGCTTATCCCCCCCCAGCAGCGTGTTGCAGATATTTTAGATTTTCGCCCCATATTGAAGCGCGGTCTGCGCTGTTATTCCACGCCACGCCAGAGGGCCAATCAGGAAGTAGCTGTGGACAACGGAGGGACATGAGGGCCAATAAGAGCGGGGATCCAGGTAGAAAATGTTCCCAGCGTTCTCGCGCGCCTCGCCTGCTCCTTCTTCAGTTGTTTTCAACATGGCGGTCATACGAACAAAACAAACCGGTAAGGAACCAAACAGGAAATACGCATAGAGCAGAGCGGATGGAGAATTGACCAATCAGAGGCCTCCTGTCTGCTGACAGCTACGACACCTTCATTTAGGAGAGGTGCAGCAGAGGGGGGCGGGACTGCAACACGCTGACCACCTGGTTTCTGAGGATAAGCCAGCCTTTACTGGGGGGGGGGGTCAAACCCACCGTCTGCGTTCATCTGCATCATGACCACCGGGACGGCCTGGTGGCTGATCCGGATCACCCGGGGGCCACCCGGTCCCTGTCCAGCCTGCTGATTGGACGGAGTGCTCGGCGAGGGGGAGCTCTGTCCCTGATTGGCCTGTTCTGGCTGACCGGTTGGCTGGGTGGGCGGAGCTTGCCCCTCAGTGCTGTTAGCGGCAACGGTCACCGTGGCACCCAGGTTCATCTGTGGAGGAAAACGGCAGAGATCAGCAGGCTGTGGGGGAGGGGCTGCCAGTGGGATGGAGGTGGGCGGAGCCTACCTGCACTGGGATGTGATGATGCATGGATCCAGGGAGGCCAACCGGGCTGGAGTAGTGAGAGAACGGACGCACAACATGGAGGTGGCGGGGGACGGGACTCATCAGGTTCAGCCGCAGGTCGCTAAGGGCAACCAGGGCGTTTCCAAGGAGACGCAGACACTCGCAGATCTGGACCAGAGTTCTCTGGTCGTCCTCTCTCTCCTGCTGGAAGAAACAAGCTTCAGACGTGGCGCCATCTGAAAGGCGACTCCTGTCCCGGTGCATTATGGGAGAACAAAAACCCAGAGCCGCTGCCCAACATGGAGACTTAGCGCTGCTCTGGCTAGCAGCTGGTGGCTAGCCGCTGCTCTGATAGCAGCTGGTGGCTAGCCGCTGCTCTGATTAGCAGCTGGTGGCTAGCCGCTGCTCTGATAGCAGCTGGTGGCTAGCCGCTGCTCTGACTAGCAGCTGGTGGCTAGCCACCCTCACCAATCAGTCGATGCTAACGGGCAGCCAACAGCTTCCTCTGAGGAACCATCAGCTATCTCTTACCCAGGGTAAAGTGGACCGCCTGGGAGCTAGCGCTAAAAGGATGCTAAGAGCTGTTAGCATAAACCCGTCTGACTGCGAACTGGAGAAATCAGAAACAATGAGGGCGTCTCCCACGGTAACCAGCATGGCTCCTGCAGGAATGGGCCTCCTACCGTGTTGTTGTTGTATTCTGCGGTGGTGGCGGTCTCCAGGATGCTGTGGGCTCTCTGCATGAACGGCTGCAGCCGCTCCTCCACCCTCCGCAGCTCAGACAGCATCTCCGCCAGCTCCGCAGGGCTGGGGTGACTGGAGGAGGAGAAGGAGGAGTCATGACACGCCACAGGAAGCAACCAGGGAGTAAAAGAGCAGAGGAAGCATCCTGCGGGCTCACCTTGGCCCCGGCTGCGGGGTCGGCCCCTCGGACGGTGCAGAGGAGGGCGGTGGGGGCGTGGTGGGGGGAGGGGAGGTGTCCATGGGCTGGGCGGAGGGAGAGGGCGTAGAGGTGGTGGATGAAGAGGAGGGCGGCGGGGGAGCAGCGGCGGCGGCAGGAGGAGGAGTCTCTGTTTGGGAGGAGGAGTCCGTGGATCGACCCTGAAAGAGGAAGAGGAGCAGGAGGAGGAGGAGGAGGAGGAAGGCTTCCAGATGGAAAGAAACCTGAGCTGAAGTGAAGCTGACTGATGGAGGAGCAGCTCACCTCCATCCTGCTGATCACATCCTGGACGTCCCTCAGCAGGTTCTCCGCCAGCACCAGCCTCAGCCTGGGCTCGCTCTGCACCGGCTGGTCCATGTCGATGTGAACGTTGACCGAACCGTTGCTCTGGAAACGCAGCAGAACTACTCAGCGCCGAGCGACACACACACGCTGACTGACACACGCTGACGCACACACACACACAAGCTGACGCGCGCACACACACACGCACGCTGACTGACTCACGCACACACACACACACACTGACACACGCACACACACACACTGACGCTGACTGACACACGCTGACGCACACACACACACAGCAGCAGGGGTGTAAATCACCGCCATCATGGCGATTCCATTCAGTATCGACCTCCTGACCCAACGATTCCATTATTTTCATACTCAAGAATAAACCACGATATGATTCGATTAATTGGTTCATTTATTATATTTTTACCTTACAGGCTCCAGACGTCCCGCCCCCTCCGCCGACACGCCGCTGAACCTCGCCCAAATATTAGCTGACCGCAGAGAGCGCCGCAGACAGGAGGTTAGCTTGTTTTGTTTTTATGACCGAAATTGCGAAAACAACTCTTGAAGTTTGACCTGCTAGCAGAGCGAGGTGCG
>NW_015152927.1:0-1810 GCF_000732505.1 Cyprinodon variegatus | reverse complement strand
CAGCAGCTCCTCTAACCCAGCAGGCAGAACCTTCAGACCTACAGCCCGGTTCAGAGGGACCGGCTGGTTCAGAGGAGGGTTAAAGTTCTTCCGATTTAACTAGTTGGTTTGTTGTCAGGACATTTGGAGAACCTGACAGCACCAGGGAACCAAACCAAGGAAGACCAGCAGGAGAACCACAGAGACACTGGAGGAGCTGATGAGGAGGAGAGCTGAGGGTAGGAGGAGCTGATGAGGAGGAGAGCTGAGGGTAGGAGGAGCTGATGAGGAGGAGAGCTGAGGGTAGGAGGAAGATGACCCCGTTTCAGGGAGGGCGTCTGTGGCTGACCTGGATCTGCTGCGGGTCCATGATGTTGACGGGGAGGTTGAAGGTTCCTAGCATGACGTAGCTGTTAGCGTTACGGTCGTGCGGCACTTGGGAGGTTCCCTGGGAGGATGAGGAAGGTCCGCTGTCTGCCGAGGTCCCTCCAGACCCCGACCCTCCCTGGGAAGGTGGAGGAGGGGCCCGCTCCACCAGGTGGATCACCTTTCCGCCCACATCTGGAAAGAGGCAACAAAGCGCTTAGAGGCGCAGCGAGCAGAGGGACCTGAGGTCCTGGTCCTCCTGACTTACTGTAGTCTGCCAGGGTTCGCTCATCCTGCAGCACTCGGCCCTGATAGATCAGCCTCTGCTTATCCACAGGGATGCCCACTGAGGGGGCGATGTGCTCCTTGAACTCCTTCACCGTCAGCTGCAAACACAAGCAGGAGATCAACAGAGCGATGTATTTATTCCCGGAACATGGAGCAGGAGAAAGGTTTTACCTGAGATCCTACGGCGTAGCTCCGGCTCTGGGAGTCCAGCGTCTTCACCGTCACTTCTATGTCTGAACTCTGTTCCTCCATCGCGGTCCTGGGATCAAACACACCCCGTCTCATCATCATCATCATCATCATCATCATCATCATCATCATCATGGAGCATTAAACTGGACCGTCAGTCACCCAGCAAAACATCAGTCAGTCAGTCTGACAGTCAGTCAACAGATCAGGCAGAAAAAGCATGGAGGTTAGAGAAGAGATTCTCAGCTAGAACTATTCTACATAGATACTGAACCCTACCAGTTCTGATATGGAGGACCAATCCTGGTAGCTGCTGCTAACTGTAGTTAAATCTCTGAGCCTTCATTAGCAGGGTGGCAGTTAGCGTCTGCTGCTAGCTCTACACACCCAGCCACCTAGAAACGAAGGCGTCGCCCTCATGACTAACGCTGCGTTCGCACCGCAGGCCTTCATGCTCAATTCCCATTTTTGGGGGAAATCCGATTTTTTTACGTTGCCGTTCATTTTTCCAAATTTATGCGACTTGTATGTGATCTCCTGTGTGAAATGCAGTCATACAACGCAAGTGTCCCGCATGCGCAGCAGAGGACACGATGACATCACAGGCCAGCGTGCTTATGGAAATAAACATGGATGGTAGCGCTGGAGCGCATCTAGTTATCTTTTCCAACCATAAACACTCAATCTTTTGAAGACGGTTAAACATAAATACTGCTCGCCGCATCATCATCCGCCATGGTTGTTTTTCTTGCCGCTTCTGCGCAGCTGGATGCAGAATAGTGACCTTTGTCAGGTATTAATGGCGTTCAGGTCGGAGGTATCCGACATGGCCGTTCAGACAGAGGTCGCATTTGAAAAGATCAGATTGGTATCGGATTCAGGACCACAGAGCCCAGTGTCCCGGGTCAGATTGGACAATATTGGATCCATGTTGTTCAGACTGCCATGAAAAATCAGATCCAGGTCACATATGGGCAAAAAAAAAAAG
>NW_015152926.1:24310-25395 GCF_000732505.1 Cyprinodon variegatus | reverse complement strand
CTACCGGGGAGGGTAATGAATGTCTTAAAGTATCAGAAAATATGAATTCCCAGCTGGCTGGGAATTGAATATAACAGTTATTCCCACCATAGCATGGCATCCAACCTGGATGAGCGTTGATTATAAAATCACAACAGACAATAAATGGATTTTCTATTCTATTTTATTCAATTCTATTCTATTCTATTATAAAGAGAGTAAATGAATTCAATTATCTGAGATCTCATTAATCATTACCAGTGTTTGAACTTTGACAATATCCAAGTAAGTAGTTTATATCCAAATCCATATCTTTACACAATCAATGAGCACTTTAAGAAACTTACCTTGGCTGTATTTGATTGCAGTCCTGAGTACATCTGCCGCATAAACACTTACTGACACGAAGTTCATTTAGTCACTGATGTAAAACAAATGCCTCGTATCCACCTTGTTATAGATTTGTCCTGTTTGATGTAATTTGTTTATGGAGGAAGATGACTTATTCAAATTCAGGGGAGCATGAATGAAGCAATAATTTTAAGTCATGCAAATATAATAACTGGCAGGCCAATAGGTAACCACATTGTTATCTGGGAAGGTAAGATAATATTTCTGAATGTACTTCAACCTGGAGAGACACACTGAGAAAAAGCGGCAATTAGAATGTTTTATTGAAGTGAAGGAATGATTACGTCCTTGGTGCTAAGGCCCCCAGCAGAAGACATGGATGCTGACTGCAGTTCTGTGTTAAAAGAGAACGGTTTTACAAAGCAGGTTTACTGAAAACTCTAAATTTCCTAAACCTGAAATCAGGGAAACTCTGAGTTTTCTGTTTCGCAAAGAGAGTTTCCTCAACCACTGTTTCTGTTACTGTAGTATCATCATTCCCAGAGCTAACCTGGACAGGAGCATGTTTTTTCAATAAACTCAGTGTCCTCTGTCTCTGTCCTCCTTATTACCAATCACATAGTTAACTTGCTGATTTAGTTAGTACGATTGCTTTAACAACTTTCTTTGGTTGGGAGACAATGTAGTGAGTAAGTACACCTAAAAGATGTCATCTGTGAATTCAGTGCATCATGATCCTATTTGAATATTCCAGT
>NW_015152926.1:18762-20889 GCF_000732505.1 Cyprinodon variegatus | reverse complement strand
CACCAGGCCCTGACACGCGGCCAGAGCAGCTCCACCGCCCCGGCCCCCCACCACGCGCCGGACAAACCTGAATCTAACCCCTGACAAGTCATCACCGCTGCCTGGCTAACCAAACTATCCATCTCTGCAGATACTCAGTGATTCCAGTCCCGGACCAGTACCAGAACCAGCTCATTATTATTCTTGTGTGCTTCTCATTAATAAACTGTTAAACTTTTACTTCGTTTCCTGTGCTGTTCTGCATGTGGGTTTAAACACTAGAGACCCATCATGACAGAACACTCCGGCCATTCACAAAACCCAGCAGATCACCTCCGGAGGAGGCTTGAGGAACAAGCTGCTCAGATCCATGAACTCCACTCGACCCTCCGTGAGTTAAATACCAGTTTTCAGTTAAAAGAACAAACTAACACGACGCCAGCTCAACTGCCGGTTCCGGAGTCCGTTTCGTCACTTCCGGAATTCCGTCCATCACTATTTTCTGGTTTATCTAGTCAGTGTAAAAGTTTTCTGTGGCAATGCAAATAATTTTTTGAACTCTATCCGTCTAGTTTCCCTGACGACGAGAGAAAAATAGTTTTTATTCTCTCACAATTATCCGGTAAAGCCCACGAATGGAAAGAGACCCATTTTTCTCCTGAATCCAGTATTACATGTACTCTAGAACAATTTTTAAACGAATTCACTCTAGTATTCTCCGATAATTCTGCTCAGTCTCAGGGTCTGTCTAACTTTTCACAAGGGAATAGAACTGTAGAGGAGTTTTCAATAGACTTTCGGGTCAGAGCCGCCGCTTCCTGCTGGACTGATGCTATGCTAAAAAAATATCTACCGCAACGCACTAAACAAAGAAATTAGGGACAAACTAGCAACCCTAGATGAACCTGAAACCCTGGAAGAGCTCATTCACACAACCTTATATCTTGATCACAGACTATGCACAAGAGTCAAACCCAGGTCTAGGAAACCAGTCCAACCCAGCTCAGCCCAGTCCAACCCAGCTCAGCCCAGTCCAACCCAGCTCAGCGCAGTTCAGTCCAGTCCAGTCCTGTCCAGTCCAGCCCAGTACAGCTCTGTACAGCCCTGTTCAGTCCATCTCTGCCCAGTTCAGTCCAGTTCAGCCACCACTTACATGATCATCAGTTAGCACCATCCATTAAGAAGCTTAAAATCAAACCACAAGTCACAACCCAAACAGTCAGAGCTCCTGTAATCCACGAGTCAGACCTCTGGAACTTTTATTATGGGGATCGAGATGATCTGTTCCCCTTCTTGTCACCTCATCATGAACCAACTAGTCCAACTCCTAAGCCTGTTCGCATTTCAGCTAAACCTGCACCTGAACCCACTTGCACACCAGTTAGCCTTTATCCACAGTCAGTCTCTCAACCTATTAACCCAGCACCCAACGAACCCCGACGTAAGAGACGGCGTCGCCGTAATTGATAAGCTCTCGCCGTAAGCCAGCTCTGAGCTGTCTAGAGACCCCTGAGCCAGTTCTGAGCCGTCTAAAGACCCCTGAGTCAGCCCTGAGCCGTCTTGAGTCAGCTCTGCCATCTAGAGACCCCTGAGTCAGCTCTGTGCCTTCCAGAGACCCCTGAGTTAGCTCTGTGCCGTCCAGAGACCCCTGAGTTAGCTCTGTGCCATCCAGAGACACCTGAGTTAGCTCTGTGCCGTCCAGAGACCCCTGAGCAGAACTTTAAAGAGGTGTTTCAATTCGAGGTATGTGATTTTACACCTCCTAGGACCTTTCTGCAGGCGCCCCTGACCGCCGAGAGTCCTCCGCGAGCATCACAAGCCTCGTCAGAGACTGAACCTTTGCCGCCATGGGCGGTTTCTCCCTTGCTGGATTTGGAGCCACAGTCGGTGGTCTCCTTTGTTCCTGATGTGGAGCCGCAATCGGTGGACTCCCCTGTCCCTGATGTGAAGCTGCAATCGGCGGGCTCCTCTGTTCCTGACCCGGAGCCGCAGGCGGCGGTCTCCTCTATTCCTGACCCGGAGCTGCAATCGGCGGGCTACTCTGTTCCTGACCCGGAGCCGCAAGCGGCGGTCTCCTCTATTCCTGACCCGGAGCTGCAATCGGCGGGCTACTCTGTTCCTGACCCGGAGCCGCAAGCGGCGGTCTCC
>NW_015152926.1:13169-17367 GCF_000732505.1 Cyprinodon variegatus | reverse complement strand
CAGGAGACACAGCATTCCCTGACCACAGGATTAATATTTATTACACCATAAACCCATCTTAAATAAGAATCTATGGTAGAAATCCAAACTTCTCTGAACGTTTTCAGTCCATCCTGTATTCACAAAAAACTGTAACACAGTGGACGTAACAGGAGGAAAAATTATCACTAAAATCAGAAATGACTAATCCTGTCATTAAAAACAAAATAGTGCTTGATGACCACTGAGGAGTTTACTAGTATTTGCATGTAGTAACTTTAAAACTTAAAATGAAAAGAAAAAAAAATCTATTTTCAATGCAAATAAGGGTAACAAGGCAGAGATTTTATGTCATTAATGAACACATTAATGAACCGTTATAAAACAGGGAAAAAAATTTCATCCTGTGTCTTAAATGTTTTCCCTCCCAAAAGAAAACAAGGTTTTTCCTGTAGATGTGAGGATCAAGGTGGTTTGGAGGGAAGGGGAAGCTGGGTATCAGGGTAACAGGATGGACAGTTAACTCATGGGAGTCAATCCTAAGTTAAGTTTTAATAATTTCAAAGTAATAAACATTTGGAAATCTAAAGAAAACATTAGATGAAAACTACTACAAACTGAGCTATTTATAAAATGGGACAAGGCAATTAAACCAAGTTTCAATTAGGCACATTTTTTATTTTATAATACAATTATTTATGTAAATATGTTCATGTTTATATTAGAACATATTCAAGCTTATATGATGAGATAAATAAAATTTGTATTAATCCATGTTAAAACAAAATGTAGCCCATTATGACACAAAAGACCCTTGGAATGACCCATAAATATTTTAATAGAATTATTTGTGGTAAAATCATAATTTAAATGTTTCAAAAGTAAATGAAATGAAACAGTACTATCTTTTGTATCATTTTGATCAAACCTGAACATAAAAGATGCATTTAAATATTTATTTCTGATAATAATTAATATTTTACTCACCAATTTGTTGCTGAGGATGTTTTTCTGCTCAGCAATCCAGCAGCTAAAATCAGCAGCTTTGCAATAGTGATGTGATGTTGGGGTTATTATGAGAGTATTCTAGAAGTGTTTAAAAACTCAATCCTCTGACAACACCTGCAGTCAAATAATATCCCTGCTTACATTTTCACAGCTGTATGTTTGACCACAAGATTTGTTTTTCTTTTTTTAGAAGTGGTTTTCTTCACTAACTTCAGAGCCTCACTGTGCTGAGTTATTGGCAGAAGTTCAGATATGATCGAAATACAGCAGGAAGCATTTTGAGAAGGTTTGCATCTTGACATATTTAAACTTTCACCAAAAAAAAAATGTGTATTGAGCCCAGATGCCCTGAACTTTTGGCATCTTAAGCAAAAGCAAAGAGTTCTTAGGAGTCATACAGGGGAAGGAGGGTCTTTCTTGAATGTTGTCTTCATTGCACTCTTTTCCTCTCATTTTTTGGACTTCATATCAATATCCTTGATTTAAATCACTAAATGATCTTTTCCCACAAAATCCCTTTGACCAACTGCACCTGTGCCCCTCTTCCTAATTGTATCATTTGAGCTGCTGAACTGATTACAGACTAAAAGCTAAAAAGGACTGAGTTTTGTTTCTGTTTTGAAACTGCTTCCATTATTATTATTTATGTTTTCCAATGTGAGTGACATCAGCTGATCCTTTTAGGTTTAATTTTTTATTTATTTTTGTATTCGGTTCCTGAAGCATTTCATTGCTGCTCCATTTGTAATATTAACCCCTTTAATTAGATCATATTTTTGTATCTATTTTCTTCCATTAAGTTTCAACAAGTTATAAAGTTTGTCTTGCTCACCTGATGCCTGATCAGTGAACTCATGCTCCCCACCAGTTAGTCTGCCTTTAAAACCTGCAAGCATTGATATTTTTTCACTGATCTGCTAAAAAGCCATGAAAGGTTTAAAGGTTTCCTTTATATAAATAAATCTTAAACCAACGTTTTTTTTCTTGTAATTTTTGACCATGATGCATTTTTCCAAAAAATGCACGAAGTAAGGGTTTTTATACAAAATTTCTCTTATTTTATAAACTACTTTTTCCTGTCTGTGATAAAGATAAGACACAGGAAACTAAGATAATGATCAAAATGCAAGAACATTCTCAGTAAAGCATGCAAACATGCAAGTTAATTAAACAACACAGTGCATAGCAAAAGTAAAAAAGATCTTTATTGATTGTGAATATTCTGTTTCATATGAATATAGCATAAAACGACAAATGTTGTTTTCACAATTGAATATTTATTTAAATTAGAATTAGTCACTAAAGTTACTTCTTTATTATGTTTTTTCTCTTGTTCTACTATTAATGTTTTAGAACCACAGTCTGAATCACTTGCTGATGTATTTAAACTGAAGACCTGTTGAGATCTGATCCATCATTAGCTTCACTCTTGCAGCAGCACAGTATCAGCAGCTTACCAATCAGACCTTTACACATGAAAATAAACAAGATCAAGTCCATACATGGACTGAGGAGAAAAAATGTCAAAAAAATATCTGCAATCTTGAAAAAATAGCGATTAAAATCACCAAGATATATGAAATAAATAACTACAGGAAAGATTGAGACCATGTAATTAACCCACAGCAAGAGCAAAGTTCCCATATCTCCATGTTTTTCTTCAGCTGACACTGACATGTTGGTATTTATCCATTTAAGGGCCCAAAAGAGACAAACAATAAAGACAGGGGCTGGAAAGATGGCAATAACTAGCACAAGCAGTCCTTTGGCAAATTTAAAAAGAAGAGGGATAAATCCAAAACTACACACCCATACCAAAGCACAGAGTATCACCATGTATTTGGTTTGTGTCAGACAGTTTGACAGTGGGCGGGAGATGAAAAAACATCTGCAACAAAGAAAGAAAAGGTAGCAAAAATTATCAACAAACCCTGTATGTAAGGATATTTTTGCAAGAACACTAGTACCAAATGCTAATGAGTTCTTGGTACCTTTCTAAAGCTATGATCATCCTGAAGTAAAGGCTGGCCAGAGCACAACAGGCATAGATATGGACAGAGATTAGACGTTTCCAGTAATAATCCGGAAGTAGAGGTAGAGCGATCAGAATTATGAGCTGGACTAGATTGGAGAGCAGAAGGTTGATGAAGTAGGAGACGGGAACACGATCCAATCGGACCTGCAGAAAAAGCTTAGAAATAAACTAAACATGTTTATGTGACTATTCCATCAAGTGATATTTTAAAACACAAGCAAACTGTTTGTTTATGTACCATGCAGCAGAAAGCCATGAGCAGAAAAGTCAACGGGAGGCAGACACGGATGTTGATCCAAATAACTGCAGCAAGGGAATCTGAAAACTCCATTTCTTGTGGCGTCTTAAGAAGAAAGTTGTTTAAGCTTCACGACCCCTATTAGATCGTAATCAGTGTTTCTGGATGTGAAGGTAAAACAGAATGTGAAGAGTTAAGATAAGTTGTTTGGTTTCTCTATCGGCCCAACAAAAATTGCCTGACTTAAAAAAACAAATAAAAAGACATATCAGAAAGACTTAGCAGAAACTCAATACATAAAAAAACCAGTGTAAACCAACGTTTGTTTGATACTATCTCAGATACATTCCAGATTTCTCCCTGGAATTACCAACAGATTTATCAGTGGTTTCTGAAAAAAATTTATCATTTTCTGAAATTGATCAGCAAATGTTAAATCTAACTTTCCTATCACCATTTTCAGTAACCTTTATAAGGTTATTACGATTATGGGTCTGACAAATCTTAACTCTTGAAACAAATTAAAGTATTTAAAGAAGTAAAATGCATAATAGATCTGTCAACTCACCACTTTGATGTTTTTAGCACTATTTTCACTTTGTCCAGCCTGAGAAATGGCTACTTTCACATGAAGTATGAAATAAGGAAATGTTGATGAACCTCTCTTTTAACTGAACTTTTGCAGACACACACTATCAACCCCACACCACCCAACCCACACAAACACACACGTCCTTGTGGCGACTTTCTATTGACTTCCATGCATATCGTATTAATTTCTATTGGCTAACGCAGACCCTAACTATTGACAACACATACATACCTAAGCCTAAACCTAAAGAAAACTTCTCCTGATGGGGAGCAGTTATTGGCCCCAAAATGTATCATATTTCTGGCATATTGTCCCTACTAAGTCATAGATATGTGGCCACACACAT
>NW_015152926.1:8951-12996 GCF_000732505.1 Cyprinodon variegatus | reverse complement strand
TTAATTACAAGTAAAGCTTTTTTGTTCGTCATCTGATTGGTGATTAACTCACTGCCATCCGTCACACCAAGCATTTACTGTATGTAGTGACAGTGGAGAAGAAAATTCCCTTTTAAGAGCATGGAACCTCCAGCAGAACCAGACTCGGTGTGAGGCGCCGTCTGCAGAGTAGAGTCAATGCTCCTCCATGTCGAAAGGAGCCAGCTGAGGTGGCTTCGCCATCTTTTCCAGGCATGTCCCTCCTTCCAGAAGGCCTTGTGGAAGGCCGAGGACACGCTGGAGGGACTGTGTCTCTGAGATGGCCTGGTGTTGCCTCAGGGTCCCCCCAGAGCAGCTGGAGGAAGTATGTGTGGGTCGGGCATATTTGCTTAGACTGCTTGCTCCACGACCCGCCCCCAGATAAGCGGAGTAAAATGTATGGATGGATGAATGTAATAAATACTTTCACACATGCTGTACTCAAGCTGCAGGGAAATCAGAGTGGAGCAAATTGGGATGAACAGCTGGGGCCTGTAGGCTTTGCTTTGCACAGGCAGTCTGGAAAAGACTGTTACCTTTAGTGCTGGATAAACCGGAAATGAAGTTCATGGCAATATTAGACCAATGTCCAGGACAGAATTGGTGAAAGTCGTAATAAGCCGGATGGAGGTCCTCTGGATGTTTTGGTAGTAGGTCTACATTTTTAGTTTTCCACTGAACCAAAAAAAAAGGGAATAAGAAATATGCTAATACTGTTTAATACTATTTCCCATCAGGTGCTTTGCAGACAGTAAAGCTGTTAATGGTTTGTGAGACCTCTCAATTTCTGCAGTGTAATTCCATTAATCATAAAGTAGGTAAATAATGAAAAAGAAGTTGGACAACCTATGGTGCTAATTTTCTTTAATCTACTCTCCTGAAATGTCATTAAACAGTTGCAGAATAATAAGTTAACCTTGTATATAAGATGGATGAGCATTTAAGAACCCTTAAATCAATATCCAGGTTTTATTGTTTAATTTGTGGCTTTTTCAGTGTTGTCATTCTCTACAGTAAAACCAGTTTTGCAAATGAATGGTGGGAGAAATAGACAAACTTAAGAAGTTGCGGTGATTTTCAATTTTTTATTGATCTGAGAAAAATGTAGGGGGAATGAACGTCCCAAAATGTTGCCTTTGTCACTGAAGGTTTTGCATATTCACCTTATAACCAATAACTAACTTATGTTGGACTGTTGGAGAATTTCTTGCTGCTTGCATAATCTTGTATTTAAAATTTTCAAAATACATTTTATTTATCAAAATGATAATGAAATTTACCAGAAAGTCTGGTGTTCTCTCCTTGAAAAGTGATAAGAGGTAATCAGCAGTAAAAGAAATTTGACCAATAATTGGGTCACAAGCTACACTATCAAGTTTTCTTTAAGGCATTACACATTGTCAGGGTAGGATTTATACAAAGGTAACACACAAATACATAATTTTTAAATAAAAGATACTGAACTATTCTTGCATTGTTCTCAAAATGGATTTAAAATAGAAAATATAAATGTAAAAGTATCCATAGAAAAAATACACTTTGCAGCAAATTTAAGAGCAAAGGCTGTACAACTTCATATTCATATAACCCAACAGTTCAGCGAAAATCATTAATGTGACCTATGCCTGTAAGGGCCAAATCTTTGGCAGTTTGCAGTTTATAATAACCATGTATGCTAAATCAAAAATAAAGCTAAATGCATCAAAGGAGCTGTAGTTACTGCCTATAAAATTGGGAGAGTTATAAAGCTTTTCCAAACCGTTTAAAGTAAAAAAAAAACAAAAAAAAAATGTTTCTACCTGCAGAAAAATAATACAAGGAAAACAGCAGCCGATCTGCATGCAATTCAAAATAAATCTACCCAAAAATTTACACTTTACAGTGGATAGAAGGATAAACCAGAAGCCCCTTTCTTAGAATGTATAGGCCAAAGCTAGCTTGTTAAAGTAAAGGTAGGTAATAAGAAAAGCTGAATGAGATCGCTTAAAAGAGAAATGTCTTTTTTCTCTAAACACATTGTCGATGTTTGCACTTCAATCTAAATATACACAAATCTAATAGATTATTGTACTTTGGTCAAATTAGACCAAAGTATATTCAATAGTCAAGCATGGTGGTGGAGGGCTGATGGTTTGGGCTTCCTTTTCTGCTGACATGTATTCACTGTGTTAACAATGAAGTTATTGGGTATAGTTTGTAATGTTAAGCAGTCAAAACTTAATTGCAATATTTATGGTTATTTAGCATGTTTTAAGAGAACAATAAGGGAGTCATTTTTTTGCCGTATATCATTAATCTATTTATAAGAATCAAAGTTCACTAAATATTTAGATTCTCAGTTAAAAGATTTGTTAGCAAGCTAAATATTTATTTTCCAAACTAAATGTTTATTATGTTGATTAGTTATTTTATAAAGTAAATTCTTAGTTTGATAAATAAATATTTATCTTGTGTCAGGTTGTGTGGAGGTTTTTAGAGGATCCAAATGCAGAGAAGGAAGCTGAGATGGTTTCTTGCAGATTTAATTACCAACGGTGGCAACTGAAGCATAAATCCAAAAATAACCGAATAAGGGATACAGGAATGATAACAAAGGAGAACACATGAGGAGGGAATGAAGATAATTCAGCCCTCAGTAACTGCAGAAGAGGAGTAAAAATACCAAGCAGAACAAAGAATGGAGTAATCAACTGATTGGGAGCAGGTATGGACAGAGGGAACTCGAAAGGAGCTAAGGGAAAATAGACTGACACCATAGGGTAACAGAGAGTAAAAAAGAAATACATAAGAACTCAAATACAATCAGAAAACAGCTAGAATGACACAAAATTAAATTGAATACAATGAACAAAAAAACCCGATAAAGACATTAATCAAAGTATAACTGAAATCTCAAAAAGAAAATTTAAACAGAGCTAAAAAGTGCACAATCATGACAGTTTGCAGTTAAAAAATATGAAGCTAGCGCCGTGGATGGTCTGCCAGTCCATCGCAGGAAGAATACTTAGTTTGGTAAATAAATACTTAGCTTGCTGACAGTTTTGTAAATGACAACCTAAATATTTAATTTCAAACTTAGAGTTTTATAAATAACTGAATGACATATTGAAAAATTTACTTTGGAAAAAAAACATTATTTTTATTAAAACACACTAAATAACCATAAGTATTGCTTCTCATTTTTGACAGCTTAACTTTACAAACGACACCCCATATGAACCGCCGTATTATAGGTTTAAGTCTGTCCATCTGGGGAAATTAATCTAATTTTCCAACTCAGCAAATAAATGTTACAAAAAATTAGAGATATTTCCAGGCTTGAAACAACAGCCAATGGTAAGTCACAAAAACATTTGTATATATTTTTGTATATTCAGGCATAAAGGGGTTAACGTCCCATTGGATTTGTTCTTAGACGGTGTTAATTTCTTTTTTTTGGTCTATGAACTTAACTATCTGAGCCAAACTCAAGCAGATAAACTGCTGTCATCTACTGCAGAGGTTTCCATCTTACAGCAGCAGAGACATGATAGAAAGTCGTCAATAGGTCCTTTGCGCATGAAAACAAACAGAAATAGATCAATGAAAGGACTGAGAAGAAACAAGGTCACTAAAACCTGTTCATAATACAGAAAAGGAGGTATATAAGAAATAAAGCCAATAGTTGGTGGAACAATTGTTAGGGTGTAGTTAACTATCAACAGAAACATAGTCCCCACAATTCTACGTCTTCCCTCAGGAGATACTGAGGTAGCTCTTGGCAGAGAAAAGAAGGTTCCAAGTGGACAGATGATGAACATGGGTGAAGGAATCAGAGCAAAAACAAAGAAGATGAATCTCTGATAAAAAAATATCAAAAGAGGGAAAAGCACAATGCAGAGGATCCAGACCAAAATACAGATAATCGCAGATGTCTTTGTTTGTCTGATGAACTGCAGCTTTGGCCAGATAATGAAGAAACACCTACAAAACAAAAAGAGGAACCCAGTGAATAACCATGCCCAGAATCTGGTACTCCACAATAACA
>NW_015152926.1:7643-8482 GCF_000732505.1 Cyprinodon variegatus | reverse complement strand
CTCACATTATTGCTGTTTAAAACACAATTTGTAGAAAATTTGCATCTGGGGGAGAATTCAGTTATTGATTATTAAGTGAAGAATTAGCCATCATGCAAATAATTTTGTAAAACTCCAATCAGTGCATAATACTTTCAAAAGAGATTAGTTGCATTAATTGAACGACAAGAGTTAATGAATGTCAAATAAAAGCTAAAATATTTACAAATATTCTATGATTTTTTTTTAAAAACGTTTTAAGCTTTTTCCACCAAACAACATTATTAAGAATTGTGGTGAGAAAGAAAAATCACTTTCCTGTTAATTCCCTTTTACATATATTGATTTATTAGTGCTGGGTTTCATTCAATCAGACCAGAGTTGTTTTTTTTTCTAACTAGAACACGGTAAATATGGAGGTAGGAGGCTGTTAGGTTACTACTCCAAACAATAATCAATTTATTGAGTAGTTAAAAACTGCATAGGTATCTCATTTTAGACGAGCAGACCTTATAAGGAGAGAATAGACCATTTGTGCTCCAGTTCATTTAAACTCTTATTCAAACTACCAACAACAGACCACATTTGACTTACATATTTCTGGGCTGGAAAGAGGGGGCGGGTTCACTCCAGATACCATCGAATAACAGAAGCATTTTAGTCTAAAAGAAGCATTTTAGACTAGGTGAATGTTGTGTTTCAGAAAACTTCTGACCCTAATATGCATATACACTAGGTTAGGGCTGGGTACCGAACTTCGGTTCTTTTATGGTACCGACGGAAATGCTTCGGTTCTACAGAGTATCGAAACATGCCTCATCCTTCGGTACCAAGTTTCGGTGATTGGCTGTAACACTTAA
>NW_015152926.1:6000-7148 GCF_000732505.1 Cyprinodon variegatus | reverse complement strand
AACTGGTATGGAAAAAGTATCGTTCAGGAACCGGTATCGAAGTGAAGGTATCGGTATTGGTACCGGAACCGAAAATGTTTAAACAATACCCAGCCCTAATATAGGTAGTTTTTAAAAAGCTCCTTATTGATCATAAAGTCTAACTTAATATTTAAAAACAACAACCAAATGCCCCAATGGGCGCAATAAATAGGAAGCATAATTAAAATAACCAAAAGTTGTGCATCAACAAGAATGATCACTTTAACACTGTCTTTCTCTTGTGTATTATTTGGCTAAAATAAACCTATTCATTATTTTGTGATGTCATTTGATATTGATATAGTTTCCATAAAAATAAGAAATAATTGCAATACATCTTAATGATATTCCTCAAGTAAGAGTTAAAGTACAATGCAGTAACTAACTACTATTAAAACTAACTATTTTGTCAATTAGTCAATTTAAATATTTTTAACTATTTTCGAAATAGCTTTAAGACAGTTACTGTTTTTTATGTTTTTGGATATTGGAATATAGGACTTAAACTTCATTTATTAATGTCTTAAAACGTTTCCTTTTAATTTAGTGGCCCCGGCATTTACCCTGAAAAGGCAGAGATGGAAATCTGAAAACAAAAATGATCAAATATCAAGATTGATTATTTGATACTAAGGAAATAGCATTAACAATAAATCAATTGTATTTGTTCTGTTACTGTTATTAATGTTTAATATTTAACAAAACTAAGATTATGATGACATTTCTAACAGAGATTAATTTGTCCCCTTTTTAAAAATGGTAATTAAACATATTCTACATTAGAAGCCACAAAAGCTTGGTAACATATATATTTCTGGGCATTTAAAATTTATATTTCTGTTTGTATGATTAAGGAGGAAATTGAAGATTTTCTTTTCCTCACATTCAATAAATAGACAGTCTAGAAAAAAAGTGTTTATTTATTGAGTGAGAAATCCTGTGCCTGGGAATACACATAAACAGTTTGAACAACAATTAAAATAGTACACTACTTTCTAGATTACTCACCATAAAGCACAAACCGATGGCCAGCAAAGTGAAGGGAAAACAGACACGGATGTCCATCCAAATCATCACGTTAAGATAATCTTCAAACATTGTTTCGATTTACTCTGGAGAAAAAAAAT
>NW_015152926.1:0-1164 GCF_000732505.1 Cyprinodon variegatus | reverse complement strand
GTTTAAAAAATATTGTACATTTCACATCAGAATTTACATTCTATGTTGAAATGATCAATAAATGATTTAAGTAATAAAGCTCCTGAAAAAAATCACCTTTTCTGACCTGTAAAATAGACAATTCGGGGTTTTTTTTTAACTCTACTAAAAAAAACAAATCCTCATCAGATGTTAATAAGATAAAAAAGAATCAAAATTACACTTTGAAAAAAAAAATTTAATTATATAGTTTTAAGGTTTTTTTTCCTTCTTATAAGATTCTCACTATTCAATGCCATTTGACTATAGTAACACCGCATGCATTTTATTTTTTCTAATATTTTATTTAACAAAGACTTGTTAAACTATAAGATAATTATATTGCTAATGCAGAGGATGTCACACTGCCCTGCATTTTATCAAATCCTAATAGGTATTTAGTCATTATTTAAGGGTCTGCATCACAATGAGACCTGTAGCACTTCTGTTTTCTCCAGGAGACACAGCATTCCCTGACCATTAGATTAATATTTATTATATAATGAACTCGTCTTAAATAAGAATCTAGAATCTTTGGAAGTCCAAACTTTTCTGACACAAAAAAACTAAAACACAGTGAACGTAACAAGAGGGACAATTACCACTAAAATCAGAAATGACTACCGGTAATCCTGTCATTAAAAACAAGCTAGTGCTTGATCACCACTGAGGAGTTTACTTGTATTTACACGTAGTAACTTTTAATTCGAAAAACAAAAAGAAAAAAATCTATTTTCAATGCAAACAAGGGACATGTTATGCTTTACCACATCAATGAACCCTCATAAAACAGGGAAAAAAATGTTATTCATCCTGCTTCTTTGAAGTTTTCCCTCCTAAAAAACTGACCAAGTTTTTCTTATAAGACATGTGAGAATAGAGGTGGTTTGGAGGGAAGGGACAGCTGGGTATTTTAGGGTAACAGGGTGGAAAGTTGACCCATGGAAATTAATTTCAATTTAAAAATTTCGGATTAAAAAACATTTTGATATGGAAAGAAAACTTTGGAAGTAAACTACTACCAACTTAACTATTTATAAAATTCTATTACTGGTTTTGGAGAAAATGAAAACGGGACAAGGCAATTAAACCAAGTTTAAATTAAATTAGATTTAATCATTTTAAAATACAGGTATTTATGTTAAT
>NW_015152925.1:22243-25405 GCF_000732505.1 Cyprinodon variegatus | reverse complement strand
AGAACCTCACATACAGTCAGAACCTCACATACAGTCAGAACCTCAGACACAGTCAGAACCGCTGCGGCCCAGCAGCAGAGGAATGTGGCTGAGCTGCAGAGAGAAAGAGATCCTATTGGACCGGTTCTGGAGGCCCTACAGAGCACAGAACCTACCCAGGGCCAGGGTCCGGATGTAGCCCTCGTTGTCTAGGATGAAGTTCAGACCTGCAGACGAGTTCATGACGGCGCGGACACAGGAAACACAGGTGAGCTGCAGCAGGGCGTCAGCCATGCGAGTGCATCCGCGTCCCGACAGCCGCTCAAGCGCCTCCATCAGCAGGTCCAGACCACGCAGCTCCAGGAACTGGACCATCCAGGAGCCGTCACTGCTCTCTAGACGGCGCCTTAACCCAGAGTAGTTGACCACCGTAGGGACCTGGAAGAGAGACACAGTGAGTGAAGTCCGTCCATCGGCACTCTGTTCCTAAGGAATCAGGTCGGGGTACCTGCAGCAGGAGGATACACAGTTCCGGGTTGGCGTTCTCCAGGTTGGCCTCCAGCGCACCGTCTGGATCGTCGCCGGGGCTCCTGGTTAGATGCTCCTTCACTGCCTCCCATTTGGTTCTGGATGCCATTATGATGGTAATCTGCAGAGACAGAGCAAAGCGGGTTATGGACCTGAGGCCGAAACATCTCAGGTGATATCAGCTGGAGAACATCGGAGGACAAAAGCAAGAAATCTACGACCACCATTTCGGCTCCAGTGACCCAAAATCTGGAGGCTGATCTGGCTCTGGTTCCACAGAGCCCCTCCAGACGTTCTGAGGAGCCACATCAAGCCCTGCTGCGGCCCGGCTCTAACAAAGCTGCAGCGGTTCAGAACCACAGAAACCTTCAACTGAGGATGAACCCGGCCTGAAGAACTGGGCCGTCCTCCTTCTCCCCCCTGCGGAGGTACCACCAGTCGCTGATTGGATTAGGACCTGGGGGGGGGGGGGTAGATCAGGAACCCCAGAACCAGAACAGCGGGTCTATGGGTTCTAAAGGAAGCCGTCATCCTCCCCGAGGGACCAGCTTGGCCTTCCTGTTATCTGCACCAAGTTTGGCTCTCTCTGCATCAATCAGCCTCAGAACCAACGTAGGAACTCAGGGACCCTGAGCCGAGAGAGGAAACCAGGAGGAACACCTGGACCCTGGCTGCTTCACTCAGTCTGAACCTGAAGTTCAGCTCTGAGGACTGAAACAGAAACAAATGGAAGGCAGAGTCCTGATGAGCAGCTGCCTGTCGGCCCAAAGGTTTCACAACTTCCTCTAACACTAAGATGAGAGATACAGAATTCCCCGGAGCGTCTGACATTCCCAGTGTAACCACGCCCGGTAGTGAAAGGGCCACCGTACAGGTTCATTACCGCTGCTGCCTGACAGAGATACATCTGAAACATTCAGAGGAACAAACTCTGAGCTACAACAGATCCATTTATTTATGCTTTTTAAACCAAGTGGAAAAAATTAGTTTGTTGGGTTCTGGTTCTGGTTCTGGATCAGCTGCTAAAACCCTGAGAGGTTCATATCTGAAGATCAAGTGATGGTAGAGCTTCGGCCCTCAGGGCCCCTCAGGGCCCCTCAGGGCCGTCAAAGACACTTCCAGGGAAACGAAGGTTTCTGCACAGATTTGTTGAAAAGGTTGTGAAATCCTGGATTCCTCAGAGCTGAGGTGTGTGTGGGGGGGGGCGCTGCATCAGATCTGCTGACGCAGCGCTGGATGGGTCCATTAGTCATCAATGGACAGACTTTAACTTCAGGGTCCAACCAGAGGTCCACCAGTCTGTCCACCACAATCTGTCCACCGCGGCCTGTCCATCACAGTCTGTCCATCACAATCTGTCCACCGCGGCCTGTCCATCACAGTCTGTCCATCACGGCCTCTCCTCCCCTGTTTGTCCATCACTGTCCCCCACACCTTGTTTCCTGTCCTGATCTTCCCTAACTGGACAGACATGGGGTCAAACTAAGGACAGATCTAAAGTCCATGTTTAACTGATCGGTTGATTGATCTGAAGACAGAGTCCAACTGGAGACAAAGAAGCTGAACAGTTTGGTTCCGATGGACCCAGCAGCTTAGAGGGAACCTTACCTGGACGCTCAGGTGGATCCGTTCAGGTTCGGCTCACAAACCGTTAAAACGGTTAAAATTAGAAACAAACGGACAGAAAGTTCGATCCGAACCGAACCAGCAGGTTTTGGTCCAAAGACTCCAGCAGCTGCTCCCTGCGGTCAGCTGGCTTCACTTTGCCCAAAAGAACCGATCCGAACCAACTGGACTCGGTTCCGTCCTGCGCGGAATGAAGCCGGTCTGTGGAAACTGCAGCGAGTTTACCTGAGTGGGCGTGGCCTCAGCTACGCGTGGCTGCTTCCACGGGACACGATGTGACAGCAGGACACGCAGTCAGTCAATAGATCCGATCGAAGCAAAGAGAACAGAAGTTTGCAGAGAAACAGGAAGGTTTGATCTCAGTCTGCATTTATTGGCTGGAAAGTTTAATTTTTCATTTTATATTAATAGACTGTGTGATTTTTCAACCCTGGTCCTGAAGCTTCCTGCTCTGCGTGTTTTAGATGTTTCACACACCTGTCATCAACAGATTATCAGGCTTTGCTGAACAGCAATCATCTGAATCAGGTTTGCTGAAGCTCAGAAACATCCAGAACACGCAGAGCTTCAGGACCAGGATGGAAAAACACTGTGATAAACAATCAATAACATTCTTCCAGTGGAATTCTCTCCACTTTAGTGAATTTGTAGAAGTCTGAAGCATCTCACAGATTTTAAACCATTCTTCATTTGAAACTGTGACCTTTGTTTCTGTGACATGCAGGGTTGTATTTTTTTACATGACATTAGGCTGGTGTTCAGCTGTGGGTTTATATGGACCAAACAATGTCTCCTGAACCGCATTAGGATCACTTCCAACTTTTCTTTATTATAATATTCTCTTAGTTGTAGGAATTAAAAGAAATCTCTATTATCAAGTCCGAATTTGAGTTTAAGATACTGAAAACTCCTCATATTTCTGTTATAAATTGATTTACATAGGGCTGTAAGCAGGGGCGGATTTAGGAAATTTGGGGCCCTAGGCAAAAACAGGCATGGGGCCCTCTGAATTGACCCATTATAGAGATA
>NW_015152925.1:20258-21394 GCF_000732505.1 Cyprinodon variegatus | reverse complement strand
CAGCAAATGGACTGATCCAATATGGTGGACACTGAAGGGGGGATCCAATATTGAAATGTTGGGTCTTTCTCATGACCTTCTCATCCTAATATTTTTATTTCTTTCTTCAGCTTTAATTGTTTTGCTACTTTAGACCAAATTTCCATTGTGAATTGATCAATCAGGTCGAGTAACTTATTAAATCGGTTAGTATAGTTTTCTGCTCAATCTCTTTCCATCTGGCAAAATATCCAGGATCCAGGAAGTAACACAGCTGAGCTGCATAGAAATACATTTTTAGATTAGGAAGCCCTGCCACCAACTGCAGTGTGAAACACCTCCCTCTGGCCCAAAGGAACCTGCTAACAGCTTTTCCCACTCTGGGAATTCTGCTCTATATTGATTAGGAGGGATTGAAATAAGAAGAGCAGGATGTTGATTTTTACTACATGTATTCTATCATTCCAGCGGATAAGTAGGCAGGGTTCCTACAGCATAAGGCAAGTTAAATTCAAGACTTTTTAAGGACCTGCAGGAACCCTGGTAGACTATCTCTGTATGTCTTTTCTAATATTTTGGTTTATTGGATTGTAGTTAAAATGATATAGTTGTGAAAGGTCTTTAGACAGAAATACTCCGAGGTATTTCATTTTATTCCTTTTTATATCATGTTTACGTGCAGTTTCGTTTGAGGGGCCATGATTGAAAGGTAGTATTTTAGAAATATTGAACTTGTATCCAGCATGTACGTTATAATTACTAATATGATAAACCAGTTAGGGAAGGGAAGTGTTAATATCTCCTAGAAACAGCCTCATATCGTCTGCAAATAATCCAATCTTTTGTTCTCTTTCATTTATCATAATCCCCTTTGAATCCTCTTCTGCCGAATCACCTGAGTTCAAATCGGTCCGTCAGGAAGCCATTCACTTTTTATCTTGCGGTTGGTTTATCATAGATTGCTCTAATACGAGCATATAAACATTTTAAGACCAACTTGATCATAAAGAACAATGGTTATAGATTTGACTAACTGCTGCGTCTGTTATCCGACTGGTGCAACAAATACTGTTATAACTTTCCATATATTGTTGTTAGAATAACAGAAGGAGCTCAACTTCAACTTTGTTCTCAATCTGCAGATTTACTAGTGGTTC
>NW_015152925.1:8651-15602 GCF_000732505.1 Cyprinodon variegatus | reverse complement strand
AAGGGTGACTCGTGGCCCTCGGTGGGTTCCTGGCTCCCTGCGTGTTAATGGGGGACTCGTGGCCCTCGGTAGGTACCTGGCTCCCTGCGTATTAAAGGGTGACTCGTGGCCCTCGGTGGGTTCCTGGCTCCCTGCGTGTTAATGGGGGACTCGTGGCCCTCGGTAGGTACCTGGCTCCTTGCGTATTAATTTCCTGCTCATCAGGAAAAACTTCTTCGCATAAATAAATCAGAAAAAGGCAGAAAAGGTTAAATTATTCTGGATGTTTAATAAAAAGATTAGATTACAGGTAGCATGCTAAAAAAGAGCAATAATTTATCTTTATTAAATAGATTTCATATTTTTTAAGTATTTGTTGTGTTTTTAGTTAAATCATCAGATCAGTTCTCTCCATCCTCATCATCATAAGCATCTTCATCATATCCAGACTGAGCCTCTCATCAATGAAGCGCTCCCTGTCCGTGGAGAAAGGCTTTCTCAGGGTCAGTTATGGCACAGCGGTGGAAGCATCATGCTGAGGGCTGACTTTCCTCCAGATCAGAACCATCTGGTCCTGAAGCAGATCAGGCAGAGAAACCAGTGAGTTTCAGCCGCTTCAGGAGCCGTCACAGCGAGGTCAACCTGGAGGTCAACTCTCCACCTGAACCTCCATCATAAGGGGAGTCCCTGCGCCCTGAGGGACGCCACATCTGGAAACAGAACCTCACTGAGTTTTTCAGGAAGCCAGCAATAAATTAGTTTCCATGGATGTCAAAGCAGAGGTGCATTCTGAACAGCGTTGATGGTGTTGCTATGGTAATGCGTCCTTTGACGGTGTAATGATGGGAACCGTTCCCTTCTGTGGTAAATGTTGGTGGTTCCCTCCTGGTTCTGTCGGGTTTTTTAGGAGAACCAGAAGGAGGCTCAGGTCCGAACAGCAGCCCTCATCGACCCGCAGCGGCGCAGCGGCATTGTTTGGTTTGTCGGGTTGGCATCTTCTGTGGGTTTGTGGACCTCAGTCTAAAGTCAGACCTTCTCAGAATCTTCCGGTTCTTTAGCTCTGGCTCTGAAAACGTTCCCTCAGGTTTTTCACCATGTTCCTCTGTCCAAGGTCTGATCTGGTCTTCTGGGACTCATCCAGGTCCAGTGATGCTGCGGTGGTCTTGGTGGACTCATGAGGACTCCTCTTGGTGTCGCCCCTTTGCTTGTACTCGTCAGACTCCTGGTAGGCGCGGCAGCGGTCGAGGACGGCCATGATGGAGATCTTCTCCCTGCTGGTGGGCGAGCGTATCTGGACGTATCTGCCGTCATCCTCCCCTTCGGATTCAGAGGCTGTTTTTCCAGCTTCTGGAAGCTTCTCCATGATGATGATCTTGTGCTCCGGGTCGTCGGTGAGCGGCCTCTCGGCTGCGATGTAGTAACCCTCCTCCATGTCCGGGCTGGCCTGTCTCTGAAGCCTCTGCAGCTCCCCCGTCTGGTGCAAATTCAGCCGAGGATCCAGAGAATTGGCTCTCTGGAGCCGATTGGGGCGCTCCTCCTGGCTGCCTGGAGGCCTACGTGAGGACCATCCACTGGGATCGGAGTGGAGATGACTGGAGGAGCCGCTGGAATGCCTCCTGAGACCCCCGTCCAGCATGTTCTCCGTGACGGTGGAGCTGCGACTCATCGGATTCTTCAGTGACCGGCCACCGTTGGAGTATCTGGAGCGAAGCTCCCGAACATCTGGCCAGCTGAAGCCCTCGGTGGGGGCAGGGGGGCTGAGGGGGCTGCGGGAGGAGGGCCGACCTGGAGACACGGCCCCTGGGGACGGGTCCACTGGGCTCAGAGGCAGGCCGGCGGACTGGCTTTTAGAAACCGGCGGCAGAGTCAGGTTGGGTTTACCTGCAGAAAACAGAGAGTCCATCAGGAGGAACCGAAGGTTAACTTTTATATTCTAGCATCTTTGAAAGAAAAACACCTGGAAGAGAGAAACAGTTTGGTTTCCTTCAAACAGGCTAAAGAAGAAAACATCCAGGTTAACGTAGTGAGAGATTGTTATTAGAGTTTAAGGCCTGAGAGGAAATATTTCAGCTTCAAATCACTGAATCTGCTCTAAAATCTATTTCTGTTCAGATCAGCCGGGTCTGATATGTGAGATTCTGGGTATTTGCCTCAGTGCTGCCCTCTAAGGGTAGAACAGTGGCCACTGCAGTCCATTTTCCCTTTGGACCAAATTATTGTGTGTGTCCATCATTAGGACCATCATCAGATGCCTCCTGTCCTCCATGGCGCCACCTTCAGGTAACTCTGGGTCAGCACCGTGCAGCTAGACGTTCATTCTGATAAGACACCAAACGTCTTCCTAGACCTGCACCTTCTAGAGAGGGAACACATTTATCTGTGGCATTGCTACTAGCATCATACTCCTGCTTCCCGCAGGCTAAGCTAAGCTAGGCTAAGCTAAGCTAGCTGCAGTGTTCTCCTTTAGGTCTCTGGCCCCGCCTGCTGGGCTGTCCTTGTACCTACATGGACTGAGTTGGACTCTAAAGGCCACGGTTGGAGTTGTGGCACCTGGATGATGGGGGGGCTAAGCTGTGCCTCCCGTCTATTCTAATAAAGGAATATCTTAAACCGTGGTGACAGCAGGGGCTTACCTGAACTCTCCTTCTCCTCAAACACACAGGCCAGACTCTTCTTGTTGCAAAGACCGGCCTTACCTCCCTGCCGACCCACAGGACTGGCAGATCTGATCCGCTGGCTGTACCGACGCGCCAGAAGACGGACTTTACTCTCTGCCCTGTCCAGCTCGTCCATTTGGTCCGAATCCTCTGCCAGTTCTTTCCCAGTAGCCTCTGCTCTCAGCTGCACCACCCGAGGAGCTGTGGCTCTGAGGGTCACAGTTTCTTCTCCAAAATACCTCAGGGTCCGACTGTTGGTCCTTGGGGGACTAGTGGAGTCCTCGACGCCGCTCAGAGCAGACACTCCCCACTCCGGGTCACAGCTCCTGCTGATGCTAGCGGGTCTGGAGGGTTTTTCTATGTCCCTGGACCGGTTAGACTCCCGGTCTTCGATTTGAGACCTGGATATCTGTCCCTCCTTTGCCTGCAAGATCTTAATCATTTCAGAAGAAGATCTTAACTCTTCTCCTGGCAGATTGTCATCACTGCGTCTGGGATGTTCTTCAAACTTCTCTCTGAACGGATCAGACTTCTCAGGCTGACCAGAAACCATGTGGTCTGTGGTCTCTGTATTTGTGGCGGGTCCAGGACCTGTGGGGACGTGGTCCGGACCCTGAGGATGGACTGAGGCAGAGCTGGACTGGATGGCTTCATCTCGCGGTATGCTGTTAAAGCGGCTGACGGAGCTGCGGACCAACCCTGAGGGGATGTATGTCAGACTCTCCCTGCGCCGCAGGCTAAACGCCGCGTCCTGGTTCCCAGCGTTCTCATAGTAATTTTTGATTTTGCCAATCAGCAGCAGGTCCTGCTTGGACAGGGTGGAATCCCGTCTTCGCCGAATGCTTCGGTCTTGATCCAAGATACCGTCATCTCGGGGGGACACCAGACTCAAGTCTGTTCCACCCAGAGGTTCCAGAGGATCATACAAGTCGCTGTTGAGCCGGAACGATCTGTTGGCCGACTCGGACCTGAGGCTGAGCATGCTGCCAGATCTGCTGGGTAACCGAGGAGACGGACATCCTACAGACCAGCCATCATCCTGGGCCAGGCTGCCTCTCCTGATGCTGCTGGAGCAGTGCTGAGCGATGGCGCTGGCCTTGTCCAGAACCGAGGATGGTAGAATACTGGGAGAAGTGGACTCTTCTCCCACTTCACCCTCATCTTCCTCAGAAGATTCACCACTGCTCAGAGTCTTGGCGTCAGAAGAGGAGGGCAGGTCAATGTGTTCTGGATCTTCATCAGCGTTTGGATGTTCAGACATCTGAGGGACCTCAGGGACAACGGAAAGATCAGAGGACTGTTCTGCTTCTTTCAAGAGCTTCTCTTCAGGCAACGTATCTGTTGGCGGCTGTAAAGGAGAAGATATGAGTCAAAACATTTGAACTAACAGCTGAAGACCAGAAGAGGATCGTTTCCTGAAGCTGGTACCGAACCGTACATCAGTGGTACCAAAATGTTTAGCAGACCCACTAAGCTTCTGCCATATGAACAAACCCTCACAGATCAGTGATCGAGTCTCTCAGAGGATGGTTGGGTCACTGACCTGTTAAGGTTCCAAGTCTCCTTTTTCCTCATCTGCTAAAAAACTAAAGAAATCAGTTGATCAGGCTTTACTGGTACCTGCTCAGGTGCTGGTTCTGCTCTGTTCTGTTCGTCTGCAGAGTACTGTCCGTTTTCTGTGCTGGAGATGAAGCCTCCTCTCTCTGCCACCTTCAGAGAACAGAAACATCACCGGGTCAGATGTTGGATCAGCTAAATGCTCTCTAAATGTTCAAAATACATCAGCTTATTAAATGATTTTAATTCAAAGTCAAATAAACATGTAGTTTAGTTACTTAAAGGCGATTTAGTTTAATTTACAGCAGCTGACCTTTTGTTTGATCAACACTCAAAATGATTAGTTGGAGGCATGAAAACTTTCTCTGAAATCAAAGGGTTGATTAGAAAGCTTTGGGAAGCACTGCTCTGCTGCATGAAGTGGCTCTTTATGACGGACAGAAAGCAGCATCTCAGCTTTGCACACAGCATCAAACATAAAGAGAAAAAGCAAGGAGAAAGGAGCAGCAAACCTTTAGACGTTTATCTAAGAAGGTCCAAAGCTGGGGAAGCTGAGTTTTATGGTGTGGCTCTGGGCGTCCAGTTAGTCTACCACCAAGACTGGAAGCTATAATCAACTTGGCTTCATGTATTCAGTCCTAATAAGAATGTCCCCATTCCTGGTCTGTTCACCGTGGATCTGGACACTGATCGGCTCCATGGGTCGGTCTCTAGAGATGACCTTCTTCATCTAAGGGACCAGTTTGTAGGAAAACTCCAAACTCCAGTGTAACCAGCACAGACAACCGCTAACGTTTCCATAACAACCCCAGCTCTTCTAACATCTGACCAGCAGCTCCTTCAAGAGGAAGATGCATTTCTAGTTGATCTATTTCTGAACTGCCAAATGGGAAAGTCCGGATCCACTGGGGAACTAAAATCTGGAGGCTGTGAGAAGCAGGTCTAGATCTAAAATTTCTGCAGAACAAGTCCAGGTCCTGGGAAATCTAGAACATTACGGAGCCGGACCAAGGGCAGTCAGAGAGGAAAGTCCAACCAGGTTCTAGTGTTTGATAGAAGAGCTCAAGCTTTAAAACTGGGAGGGACTAGTCCAAGGTGGGGTCTGTCTGTATCCTAAGGCCAGGTCTCTAAAATGAGAGACGAGTCACAGACCCAGGTCTGACTCCTTTAATGGACGTTCCGAGTCTCGGACTGTCTGCCGAAGGCCCGCTAAGCAGTACCTGCTAGTCCAGGTGAGACCGCTTCCTGTCCCAGAACACATTTCTTCTCTACCTACAGCCATACAGGGGACACTTTCAGGTCAACAGAGGAAGCTAGCCGGACTTCCAGTCTTGGTTTGTAAACAAACACCGTGGTGGTTCTACTCATGGACATGAAGGTCAGATCTGAGATCCGGCATGGAAACGTTTTCAGGTCCTTCTGTAGAGAAACCTGTGATTCATCCTCAGCCGGGATCTGATCTGCCTTCAGGTCCGTGAACAGAAGTGCTGGTTTGCCCACGTTGCTACAGGGAGACTCTCCCTGCTTCGGAGCGCTAGCTTCCTGAGGTTAGCATCACATCTGAACATGCAGCGGTTATGGCGCCGGCCCATTTAGAGCACTATAGAGCAGGGAATGCGGAGCTGGGGGCAATGAGGACAGGCCGTCAGCGAAAGCCTCACCGTCCCCGCAGAGGAAAGGAAGGCCTGGACAGTGTAGTGCCAGCAGGAGATGGCATCCAGCACGGAGCTGGCAAAGTCCTCTACCTGCTTGTCCTCTAGGAGGAACTCATCCAGCTGCCTCGTCTCCTCCTCCACCTCTTCTTTGCTGCACCCCAGCCTCTCTGCTGAGCTCCCCATGCTGGGGAAACCCTCCTCCTGGAGAAGACTGCCACAATCCAACTCACCCAGGTCGCTGCTGCTGATGCCGCCTTCCAGCGAGAGCCTGTCATCCGGCAAGGCGTCCTCGCTGTTGGCGTGCTGCAGGATGTTACACACTGCTCATCCTGCTTCTCTCTACCTCAAACTTGCTACACATCTTTCCATAGTGACTCAAACACGGAAAAGTGTCTCCACAGAGACAAGGAAAAGCTGAGGGATCAGTTTCTTACCTGCAGAGGTGCTGAGACGTCGTAAGGGGAGGCAGCAGCAGCAGAGGAGACGTTTGGTTGGAAAGTAAAAACAAAACAGTCAGACATTAGACTCAGACAGTAGAGTAAGACGCTAGTCAGTTGCTAGAACTATATGCTAGAACCAAAAGCTAGAGTCAGACACTAGCGTCAAATGCCAGGGCCAGACATCAGAACAAGACGATAGAGCGAGATGATAGAGCCAGACGTCAGAGCCAGACGACAGAGCCGGACGATAGAGCCGGACGATAGAGCCAGACGATAGAGTCAGACGATAGAGTCGGACGATAGAGCCGGACGATAGAGCCGGACGATAGAGCCGGACGATAGAGTCGGACGACAGAGCCAGACGACAGAGTCAGACGACAGAGTCAGACGACAGAGCCAGACGACAGAGTCAGACGATAGAGTCAGACGACAGAGCCAGACGATAGAGTCAGACGACAGAGCCAGACGACAGAGCCAGACGATAGAGCCGGACGATAGAGCCAGACGACAGAGTCAGAAGTCAGAGTCAGACGATAGAGCCAGACGATAGAGTCAGACGATAGAGTCAGATGACAGAGCGAGATGACAGAGCGAGACGATAGAGTCAGACGATAGAGCCAGACGATAGAGCCAGACGATAGAGCCAGACGATAGAGCCAGACG